>NW_009727635.1:128530-144021 GCF_000703405.1 Apaloderma vittatum
AGTTAAGCCAGTTCTCCCTTTCTAGTTGGCAGAAAGTTTGCAGTTTAAAATTACATACTGACTCTGGTGTAGAGACACAAGAAATTATAGAGCAGACACTGTCCAGGACAACGTATAATTTAAAATGTACTAAAGAATGTATACCACATGGCAAAGTAAGTGAAGTGCTTCTTCAAATATAAGTGTTTTGCATAGAAAGGCTGTAATTATCCACTCCTAGGGAAATGTTTGCATTCATTCTAAATCAATATTTACTATTCATCTCTTGTGTTCAACAAAACAAGGATTTAACATTTTTTTGTTTTAATGAGGTACTAAGACTACAATAATACTACAATGTAATTGTCTTGATACAAACTATTGCTAAATTGTGTTGCTATTTTGGGAGCGAGCAGTTTTTTAAAAGGAGGGGGGTATCCCTATTTGTGCAGTGTTACTGCAGTAACACACGATTCAAACTCAGCCAAGCAGGGAGACTCACCACTTCCAAAGAATCGTTAAAGCCGTCTCTCTGTTAAGGCCCTTAACTAGGATCATTCGGGTGAGTCCTCTGTTTCCCCCCTGAAAGTATCAACCTCTTTATAATGATTCCTTTTCAGCTCAACAACAACAACGATGCGATTTTTTTTCCTGTTTTTTAAGGTTGAGTTTTTCCCCTCTCCCATCCTTCAGCTCAGCAGCAGGAGCTGAGAGCGGGTGGTAACTGGGCTGCAGCCGTCTCCACAGGCTGGTTCAAATCACTTGATGCAAATAAAGTTGCCTGAACTTGGGGAAATTTGGGGGATTGATTTGGAGGATGATGCCAGAGCCCTGTCCTTTATCTTTTTCGATGAGTTAATCTACCTTTAAGAAGCTTGATATGTTGCTCGGGGAGGATATAGCGAAGGAAACAGTCCTGAAATTGCTTAGAGATCAGCCCTGACTGCAACAGGGTCCTGATGAAATGAGACCATCCAAGAAAGATCAGAGTCATTGGGAACAACAACACCTCTAATCACAGTCTGTGCCACTGCTGTGCTGTGGTTAGGAGGATGTCCTTGTACTAAGCATCCTTCTGTTTGAGTTTACCTGGCATGTCTTAAGAGGTATGCCTCTAACTTAAAAAAAAACACAAAAAAACAACACCAAAAAACCAACAAGCAAGCATTTTTGGCACTCGTGTGGCTCCATGTGAGTCAAATCAGATAGCTGGAAACGCTTTAGTTGGAAAATCCTTTAAAATATTTTTTTTTAAAATCTCTATTTTTTATTTTTACACACTGCCCACCATCTCCCTGGCTCTGGCCCACCCTTCCCAACACTAAGTACTTCCACTTCTGCTGCTAAAATTTATAGTACAAATGTAGGCTTTTGAGTGAATTTCAGTCTTGTACTCAGGCAGATACTCCTCTGTTTTTTTCCTATGAGCCTGAAGTCATCCTTGTTCTCGGAGAAAATCATGCACATAAATAGGGTGAATAGCCCTGAGAGAAGAGCAGCCTCTTTCTCTAACAAATGTTACTGTAACGAGTGTTTTAATTCTCCAGATATCACTCTCAGAGCACTGGGTAACAAAAGGCTGCATAGTGCCTAACCATTCAGCAGTGATCCAGGAAAAAAAGCAGAAGGTTAAGAGCAAGTTCCTAAAGTCTGTAAAATCAATGGGACACTAGAAAGGGAACTGAAGTGTACCAGAAGGGACCTGTTGAGGGTCATTAACAAAAAAGCAGAAACTGGTTATGAACAGTGCTTTTACCCACAGAACTGGAGGGGGCCAGCAAAACCATTCTGCTGCACTCCAGTCAAATGTCTAACAGTGGAGATGTTTTAGACACAGCCCATAAAGGGTAATGAGGACAGCTTTGATAGCTTTCAAGGAAGTTGTTTGTGTTGATCTTCACAAAACCGTGATCTGAGCATGCACTCTTACAGCACGCACGTTATGGTGACCATGCTCAGATAGTGAAAGGGAAGGTGGTAACCCAAAGCTATGTGTTTCACCTCTGTAATAGGCCTTATCTCTTATGCATGAGAAAAAAATGTATCAACCTGATTCAAAGTAGCAGCAATGAAGCTTGGTGTTACACCTACCAGCTTGGTATCTCACTTGCTGTCATGTAGGACGTGTGGAGAGGTGGCAATGTTGGGTGACGTTATCTACATTAGACCAGATTCATGCATCTCTCTCTCTCTAGGATAAATGAGAGAGAAGGTTTTGACGTAAAGTTTATTGAAACCAGTCAGCATCAGCGAAGTTTGGATTAGAACCTAATGGCTTTCTGCTCAGTTTCTGTGTTGCGAAAGCAACCCATGGAAAGGCTGTAACATGGCAGTGGCAACTGGACTGTTTGTTCTACTCCTAAATCTGACCCTGATCCTCTGCATCATTATGAGTGAGTGACAGCTTTGCTATGATTCATTTTGTCAAAAAGTAAAATTAGTGCAATCAACCTTGCATCTCTTATTGGGGTACTCTAAGAATGATTTGTAAAAGAAAGTGTGAGATGCCAGTGGGATGGTGGTTTAAAAATTCAGGGTGTTACTTGTTACCTTAAAAGGTAAGGAGTTGATTCTGCTTTGCTTTTAGACTGTGGAACAGTTCTGTTGGGGAAAAATATTGGAAACCTTTCTAGTAAAAACTATGCTTGAGTTCTTCGTGGTTCACAGGAAACAAACCTTTTCTCCAGAAAGAGAGGTTCACAGAAATGCACTGAATGTGAGTCAGTCTAACAGTGGCAAAGCCAAATTGTGAAACTTCTGTGTCATTTCTCTGTGATTCCAGCTATCTTCAACTAACAGGAAAAAAAAAGAAAAAAAGAGCAAGCAGGAAATTCAGGTGGAAGGAATGTATGTAAATTGCAGTCAAAGAAAAGTATTTGCTGTGGCCTTGGCAAAGTGAGTTTTCTAAGCTGAAGTAGCTTTTAAGCAATTAGCATCTGCTGTGTGCGATTACCGAGTGACACGCAGCCCCGGACAGAGGGTTCCAACATCTCGTGGCCATCTGGCTTTTGGTCTTTACCAAGGGTGTGCTCTGTTCTGGGCTTCACCTGACCTGGGAGACAGCTCTCCTTCTGCCTCACATTGCACAGTCAACCTTGAGTCACTAGTGGGGAAAACAGTGAGAGAATTCCTCTGAGTCTGTCAGGTCTAAAGCTTTCTGAAGTCACCAAAAAGATCATTACTGAAGTTGTCAGCTTCTGAATTGATGTGTTGCCCCCAGTTTTCCAAAATAAGGCAAGTTCCTTGAATAAAATCCCGCTCTGAACCGTAAGTGCCTTGATATGCACCAATCTCTGTTGGGGCATATGGCTTGGGAGCCTTAGCATTTGAAATTACACATAGAAAATCAGCTCTAAAAGGGAGAATGTTGTCAACAGGCTTTCTTATTTTTAAAAAAATGCAATTAAGTTTTCCTTAGAAGTGATAAGAGGTATCAGACCCAACCACAGAGACTAATTCTCTGAAGTAATCTGGTTTTAAAAGTGTAACTGTAGTTTAGTTTGTGAAAATCAAAGAATAAAAATCAAAACTAGCTGACAAATAGTCTCTGACTACTCTGTATCTAAAAATGGGCCAACCTCATTTAGTCTATTTAAAAATTGTGTATCCATAGTGCTTGTATGCCAAGTTCAGCATGATGGAAATGAAAATGGTTGAGGTATAAACCCTTGGAAAACAGGGTTTATAATGGAAACAGTAATTGACTCTTAACTACCGCATCAAAAACACAATTCTATAGTACAAAGCCTAGCTCTTGAGAACCCAGCTCCGCTTCTAACCTCAGGTTGGCAGACAAACACCTCACCACAAAGCTAACTAATGTTTATAGGTTTGAGGTTTTTGTTGTTAAGGTTTTGTTTTGTTTTGGGTTTTTCTCATGTGAAAGGGACAGGAGAAGTGAAGAAAACTCAGAGGAGCAAAGCAAAGTTGGTCAACAGTTCAAAAGTTCTCTATTGTAAGTTTTTGATATTTTTCACAATTACTCGTTCTCTCTCAACTCATAAAAGTAAGAGGAGATGCTATACTTCTCTGGATGAACGTTCCATTTTGACTGATATTTTATTCATGAAGTTTGAATCATAACTAAACCTTCCTCTCAGCTTTACAAATAGTTTGACTGTTCTTCCAAAGGTCAGAAGTTTGGTTAACCTGAATGAGGAAGACAAAAAGAACCGAATTCTTTACAGCTGCTGACTCCTTTCTCCTCATGACTATAACAGGGAGGAGAGGAGAAGTGGTTCTGGGAATGGAGCAAAGCAAATCTTCCACTGAGCTCATCAAAGATGCTTATGAAAGCCTTTGCTTAGCCTGAGCTGTCACTTTTGCTGCCAATTATGGTTGTCATGACATCTTGCCGTTTGGCGTTGTACTGAAAGGACCACTCCTATTTGAAATTCTCATTAGGAGTTGTGATGTGGAGAAGATCAGAAATTTCATCAAGGTGAGGACTACCAGTCAGCCATAACTGATAATGTGAAGTAAAACTGAATATTACGAGATCTGCATACATTTAAAAAACAATAAATAGAAAAAAGAGAAAGAAAGAAAGAAAGAGAAATTCTACTGAGGTGATTGGGCTTGCAGCACCTTAAAAATTCTTGATTCTTTGTGTATCAATAATTTATTAAGTTCATATTTTCGTAGGTAATGAAGAAATGCAGAGGACACAACAGGAGCATTCTCTGTCCATAAATGGCTTTACTTCAGCTGCAGTTTAAAAAAAAGAAAAGAAAAATAATTGTAATTACTGTGCTTTGCTTTAGGTATTGAAGATCATATATAGACATAAGCTCATCGAAGCTGCACCTTCACATCCACCAGCATCACTTGCCATACTCAGCCCACGCAAAGGGGCTGCAGAGAGGTTCTGCTGGATGGAAAGACCATGCCCAGAGACCCTCATCCTTGCACTGGGGCAGATTCTTCCAGATCTTACTCCTGCCACCACTCCTCTCCTTACAAACCGAGAAGGTACGCCAAAACAATGAAAAGACATTGTAACTTTTAAATTCTTTTTTCTTATAACTCCTGAGCTCGTGGAAAACTCTTGCAAGAGATGGCACGGGGTGGGGGACAATAGCTGTAATGGTTGTCATGACCCTACAACTCCGTGCACAAGCTGAGCTATGCAAAGCTCTGTTGATGATCGCTATTAGCACATATATGAGTATTCAAACCCAAGAAAACAGGTCATGTGTATTGCAGGAGTAATATTTAGCTATTCTTAGCCAAGCTTCCTAGTAATGGTCCCATGGGCACATTTTTTTACCTTAACACCCTTGAACACCTTTTGCGCCAAACTATCCCATTGATGTTGGTGTAAAGAGGATCTGGGACCTGACACAGAACATTATTGCTAAACTCTTTTTTTCCTGGAATGGAGAAAATTTACCTTTACTGGCATTCGTGTCTTACCTCAAATACAATGGCATTTGAAAATGATTGGGAAATTGCCAGTGCAAATACCAAACAAAGACTCCAAGAATTGGCCTTTTATGATGATTTATGGTTTATACTTTAAAATATATAAGCTATATATTTCTGTTTGGATTTTGAAAAAACAAGCCAGGAAAAAGCAACAATAGCTGAGTAAAAAAATGTATACAGTCGTGGAATGCTAGTACAGTCTTTGGCAAAGGATCAAGTAATGATAAAGCTCAACTCTACAGGGATATTAACATTTTTAAAGCAATCAATGTGAAATAAATCTGAGAATGTATGTTTAAATTCTGAAAAAACACCAGCATGAATATGCATTTTGTAGCTAACTGCTCCCTGTTGTTTTGGGCACTTGTCCTGCTTCAGTATGACTTTTGAGGAGGAAAAAACCTGACGGGAGCACAGGCTACATTTCAAGTCCTATTTTAGGTACTTTGCAATCATGTGTTTCCCTATTTTCTTTATCATTTTTCTTCGATTTGCTTTTTTAAGAGTATTATCCAACTCAGCTTGGCACGGTTCAAGTGCACAACTGCAACCTTTTCTGTGACCCAAAAGTCAGTGCCACTCTGTGGGTTGGCAGTTTGCAAATAAAACATATCCTTAATGAAGTGTGGAAGCTCCTGTTCTTTTTCTTCCTCAGGAGACGTGCCTTAATCTCTGGCTTGGAGCCTTGTCAAATGCTGCAGTAAAGAACTGGCAAGCTCAGTGCTGCTAATGGATTGAAATCTCCACCAGGTTGTTCATTTCTTAATTTTTTTCTTTATTTTCTTCTTCCTTTTTTATTTTTTTCCCACCTTCCTAAATACTGCGGCAACGAAAGCATCACTCTAGTCCTCGCTCTTCTATAATGATTGGGTAGGGACTTCAGTGACAACTCTACAATACACATAAGAGAAATTTAAATTATGCCACTAAAATGTACCAAGGATTTGGTTGCTTATGTAGGTCAATTATTAAGGGAACAAAATAAGATTAAAACCAGGGGCTGTTCTGTGTATTTGAAGTTATTCCCGGAGATATAAAATTGTGGTATTTATGCTTATAACTTGTGACAGGTTCTCTAAGTCATAGGCATTTTTTCTCTTCTGTAGTAGAAGACGAAAATGTTTGGATTTTTTTTTTTTTTTGCCAGAAGGTAACCATAAGCTACAGAATCAGATTTGAATTGCTCAAAAAATACTAAAATACAGTACTAAAATGCAGTATTGGAAATTATTACAGGGTTTTTATGTGTTTTTTTTTTGGTTTGGTTATTTTAGGATATATTTGACTAACATTGAGGTAAAGGTAGGTCTCACTAGTTCCAGAATAAATGAAGAATATTTGATTTTTTTTCCAAAATTTAGACTTTTGTAATTTTTTATTTTGTTTTCACATGGGTATGTTATATAATTTCAGTTTACCTTTTCCTAACAGCACTGTTTTTTTATGCAGCTGAAGAAAATAACCGAGTAGAGTTTACCTCTTTGCAAAGTCTTTGAGAGGGATCCAGACTGGATCCAGTTAGGAAGTACTTCTGCAGCATCTTACAACCTGTTGATGTCCAGAGCATACAAACTCTTACATCAGGGGAACAAAAAAAAAAAAGAAAAAAAAAAGAAACAGTTATTCAATCACTTGTGCTAGGGGCAGGAAATTGTAATGTTCCTTTAGTCTCTGTTAACCTGGTTCTGTCAATGTCAATAACTCCGTGACATCCTGGGAGGAGGAAAAACCGTGGGCTGATGGGTAGAAAAAGCAGTTTGGTGCTAAAATGTTATCAAATAATGCATGTGAGCTAGGGCTGTGTGTTTCTGTGTCATTGTGCTGGAGACCTGCTGGTGTGATGGTGCTTGGTTGAAACACAGGGTCTCCTTGGGAAAAAGTAGGTTACCCTCAGTTCTGCTGGTGGATGGAGGGGAATGGAAAGGGATGTTTTTGTGCTGCTTTTTAGATCCATGCTCTAGGATGTTACTGGAGGCACGTTGGTGACATTTTCTAACACACACATGGGCAGTCAGGTTCTTCCAGCGATGTCTTTAGTAGATCAAAATGCCTGCAAGCTGCAGCTAGGCTGATGTTCTCCACGGAGTTTCTGTGCATCTGTGGGAGCTGCTGAGCTACCAAAACAACTATTCTCGAAATAGTTCCATCAGCACGGAATTGGGATGACCTGCAATGTCTTTGTGCCCCATTATTTCTGCCCCTTGAAGGGTTTTGTTGAGGAAAGGGTGTGACTAGATTCTGTCTGTGCAACATTGCACGTTGACGGTCTAGAACCTCTGCAGCATCTCGGCAGCTGCCTGTGCTGCAGGTTGCTTAAAAACAACTGCTGCCTGCTGAAAGAAGGGGTTTGCAATCTGTAAAGACAAGAGATTTAGGAAAGGAAATAGGATGTACTGTAGGAATTGACCAATTGAAGCATTATGTCAGTTCAGTGATTCACCCCTCCCCCCCCAAGTTATGTTTGACTATCTTGTCTCAGAAGACTGGATTTCAGATTAAACAATTGTGCTTCTAGAATGACTTGAAAGAAGTGTGACAGGACACCAGAGTCCTAGGGAGGAAAAGCAAATTTGTGGAGGACCTTAGAGGCTGCAGAGGAGCTGGAGCTCAGAGACAGGAACAGTGGGAGCTGTCTGGAGTGGGAATGCCTGGAAAAGGGTGTGGGTGGAGAGACTAAAAGCTATTTCTTGCTGTTTTGCAAGGATGGACTAAAGAAATTAAATGTATCATGAAGTAAGAGGGAAGGACTTAAGGAGCTGCTGGAATCTGGCTGGTTTGTTTTGCTGCTGGATTTTGGATGAATGACTTTGGACTTCAAAGTTCATCTGCGGACCACGTACCAGGGAAGGGTATCATCACGCAGTTTTTAGGGGGCCAAATAGCTCAGTCAGTTGACCGTGGTGCTAACAACGCCAAGGTCATGGGTTCGATTCCCGTTCGGTCCCCGTGTGTTGCCTGATCTAGTGGAGAGGTTGCATCCCTGGTGACAGGGAGGTTGGATTAAAATGATCTCTAAGGTCCATTCCAGCCTGGGCCTTTCTATGATTCTATGATTCTCTTCCACCCACACAGACTATAAAGGCCCAAAGTGACTAAGACTTGTATTAATGTAAGGCCTCCAGTTGTAAATCAATATTTGAAATAAATGGTTTTAACTGTTCATTATGGAAACTTCATTCTGAGAATAATTATAAGTCTAAAAGTGAAAGTGAGATTTAAGACCTGTGTTGATCTGCAGAGATTTGGCAAGCGGCGTACATACTTAATCAGTCACACTGTAGCTTCCATGCTTAAGATGGAGCTTGCTGCTTATTTGTTCTGAGAAATACAGTATATTCATTCATCATGTTTATTCAAATTAGGACAGCCGAGGAGTAATGACAACCTTATTCTGCAAAATTATCTGCCATGGCTTAAAGAATGTACCTGCCAATACAAAAACCAGTAAGTCTGATGATGGCACGTTTAAAAAGAGTTCAGCAGCGTGATTTTATCCTACACAAAAGTTTTATTGCTATCACTGGTTTTTTTCAGAGAAATACATTTGCCTGAACACTTAGAGCTATGCACATCTGCCTTTCTTACCAAATTTCTTTACCTTTTATTCAGGTACTTTACCTTTTATAAAACATGGTTACTGACACAGTAGCACATACACTGGTTGTAGGAATAGCTATTGTTTTTCTCTGGTCTTATAAAGGTCCCATTACCAGTTTCTCCCACACCTCCTCCTCCTCCGAATTAAAAAAAAATAATAGAAATAACAAAAACAATCTTGTTCTTTCCCTCCCTTCCAAGTAGGTAGGAGAAAATTGCTTGATTAGATTATAGGGTCTGTATATGTGTGTAAAGAATTTATTGTGGGGAATCTATATTAGAGCCAAAACGATTAATGTTAATTAATGTTCCCGCGTTTAATAACAAAAGAATTAATAGTGAGCAGCCACTTATCATAAAGTGTTTCCTTGACATTTCTTCCTAAAAATAAAAATTCTGAGCATGCCGCATAGATTTTGGGAAAGAAGAACAAGAATGATAAGGTAAAAAAATCCCCTCACTGTATTTTAAACCCTCAGTTTTCTGTCAGCTTTTTTATCTCCTGTATGGAAGAAATAAACATATTAAATTTTTAATTAAAATAGTTAGGTTTTTTGAGAGTCTTTTTTTCCCAGTGCAATAATAAATATTTATTTCTGCCAGAAACAAAGAACTTTGTCTATGAGGCTTTTCCTAATGCTTAGCCAAAGGTATGAGTCTCTTAACCTAATAAATATAGCTCTTATGCGCTTTCAATTTCTCACTACAAATTTTGACATAACATTCCTATAGAGACCAGTCTGTCCTCTAGTATTGATCATGTGCCTTCCTGACCTCTGCGACACTGACGCCTTTGATTATTGTTTATGAAGGATGAAGTGCACGTTATCAATTAAAGAATAGCTCCAAAACACAGTTACACGGCAACCCCAGTAAATTTCCTAACAAATAACAAAGGCTTACGGCAAGATCTTCAGCCATACGGGCTGGACACTGGATGTGGCCAGAGAAGGAGTTTACTGTGACCTAGCGAGCTCGTGCAAAATCCTCCTTCTGTTGCTTCTGCTCTGCCTATCCCCTGTTGCGTTCGCTGGCATTGCTTTAAATATCACCTCCTACCCATCAGCGCGGCGGGACAGCCTGTCTGGATGAAATGGTGGGAGGCTGGTGTTAGGCACTCAGATCAGAAAAGGGGATTGTATCCATTTGGGAAAAAGCTCTTGGCCTGAGTGTCCAATCCAGAGTGAAATTCCATCCTTTTGAAGAAAAGAAGGCAAAAAAACCTCCCAAAACCACACTTGAAAGAAAAATACTGTCAGATGTCCATGTACTATTAACACAGAATAATTTATACTGAATTCTGCTCTCACTGTTTTTGATAGATCTGTATGTGCACTGCCTATGCTCTGGATGTGGCTAGGGTTTCGATGTCTGTTCTTCTGGCAAATGTGGTCAGTATTTAACCCAGACTGTATTTTTGTGCTCACCATCTGCTTAATTCTGAATGTCAGATCCACAACTGGCCCGCTAGTTATTTCTATTCAGCTATTTTGAACTCGACTCGGTGCAGCAGATAGGAAAGGATGTACCGGTTATGCTGAAATGTCAGATGAGCTGAAACTCCTCCTAAAAGCTAAAACTATTTTTTTTCTTTGTGAAAATTAAAAAAAAAAAAGAGGATAATTCTTATACATTTTTATTGCACTGTCTTCTCAACCTTGTTCTTTCTTGGTGTTATCACAACCAGAAAAAAAAAATAAATCCAAATATAGTAGTAAACTCTGAGCTTGTAAGAGCTTTCAGTGTTTGGAATACCAAGTCAACAGATGCACCACGCTAAACCATTCCTAAGTATTTTCCAGTAATATTCTATGTTTTTAGATGTGGCAAAATGTCAATATGTGACTTAGCCTTTAAATGTTTAGCTGAAGTGGGCTATTAGATCCCTAGCCTGACCATATCACCTTTCCAGACTTCCTTATACAGCCAGGCTGCTCAGATACTTGTTCGAATATGTCTGGAATGTCTAATAGGAAAATAATTGGGAATGTTTTAATGATTCACTGCAACTTAGAAATTTGGATGTAACTCAGGAATACTGGGAAAATTGCTTACAGTTATTTCTTGTAAGAGAAAATTACTTAACACTCATAGTTATTTGTATACTTCGCAGGTCTGATTCAGCCTTACAGTTTTGATGTCTCAAACAAATGTCAGCACCTTTACCAACAAGCTCACTGACAAGTGGATTAGACAAGCAAGTGGGCTGGAGAAAGCATCTGCTTCCCATCTTCTGATGTACCTTGAGGACCTACGTCTGGAGGTAGGAGAACTGTTGAGGAACGGGGAGAGAAATCTCAGAAAGGATATTTCTTTAGTGCCCATGAGTCAGGTCCTATTGGAGGGCAAATGGGACAGTCAAGCCTTGAACTCACAGGGGTATGAGTCAGTGTTCTGCTGTCTTTACAATTCAGGTACCATCCTGTAGACATCATAAGTGTTTTGTGGCTTCAGGATTTCCTCAGGATCAAAAAATAACCAATTTTTTTTGGGGGGGAATGGCTTCAGGGAAAGCATGGCAAGGAGGGCTTGCTTGGTCGCGATCTGTCTTCTAAGCCACAGCACGTTTGCCAGCTGTGGCTCCTGATGCGGGAGACTGAGGTTGAGAAATCCTGTGGTAGGATTAGAAAGAAGTTTTTCATAAGTCCTGTTGGATGGCATGCCTGAGTTGCTCCCTTCGGAAGGCTGCTGCGTGTGATCTCGCTGGAAGGTAGCTCTGTCTGCCAGACCAGTGATGGAAGAGTGTTGGTGGAGATCTCTCCCTGCATTTGGCATGTGGACACCCTTTGGAGATGACTTCTTGTTTCCTTACCCTCACATAATCCTTCTGCTCAGAAATGCCCAAGTCAAGTGAAATAACCGGTATAGCTGAATAAACCTGTGTTACACAGCCCATATGCTACCCAAAAGCAGCTATCCAAACCCTGTCAAAGATTAAGTTAAGGTACAGACGATTGTAAGCCATTCATTGTTTATGAATTCATAGTCCTCTTGGATGTCCCCGGGTGCTAGGTTTTGCTTATGGATCTCTGAACTAGCTGAAGGGAATGTAAAATCAAATGTAGACAGACAGCTCCCTCTTGAATACATATCCACAGAGGCTCAGGAACACTTGTTATGCTAGCAAGGGCGTGGAATAAGTTACACTCAAGACATTTGCTCTAGAGCCACCTATTTTGGATGATAGGCTTTGAATGCAACATTCAAGCTCCTCCTTGGGGAGCTGCTGTCACCGTGGTGCGGACAGGTGGGCCTGGAGATGCCCAGTCTTGCCGAGTGGCAGAGGACCAGTGGATCAATATTAAATGCAAAGGCTGCTGCAGCCCCTCATATGCATAATTTATCCCTGCTTTTGGGTACAGATGGACCTGAATCAAGCCATGCATCCAGGCTACAAGGGTATTAGAAGTGGGCCCAAGCGTTTCTGCTTGCCTTTACCTTCAAAATAGGGGCACTTAAAAAGCCAGAATTCAGCCCTTTCCCTCGTCCCTCCTTTGCACAATATAGAGAGAAGCACTTTGGGGAGGTCTTTGGAATTTGTGTCGAGTTACACTGTGCCTTCGTTGAGGACGCATAACAGTGTGTTCGCATTTCAGAACAGAATTAGGGCCCTTGAAAGAATCAAGCATTTCTGAGTTTAATTGAGTGCACTAACAACATATGAGCAAAGTCAGTCTCATAAAAGAGAACTTTATTGTACAAATTGACACAAAATAAAAGCCCTTTGGGATTAAATAAAAAAAAAATACACCAAACCTGAAAAACATATTATGGTGAGTAATCTAGCCAACCCTGCTCATTTCATTGAGTGAATATTTCCTCCTGAGAGTTTTTTTTTCCCTCACAAATGATTAAATACCAGTGATATGATAGCATGCAATGCTAGCATAACAAGGTACGAGCAGGAGGGATTTGCTTTTGACTAGTTAAGAAATAAGCTTCCTAATTCACAAATTTATTATAAGATTAGCCTTTAATACCTGATAATCACCTTCGTCAAGGAAAATTTCTTCCCTTCAAAAGGCAAATGAAATTTATAGATGGGTCTTGAGCCAGATTCGTGGGTGGGAGACAACATTCACGAGAGGTCCAGCCTTTCTCTTTGAGTGAAGGAAGAGACAGGGTTTTAACAGCCTGGGTGCAGCACAGCATCGCACAGTAGAACAGGAACAAGACAGGCATGGCAAAATCTCAGATGCCTGAAGATTATTAATCTCTTTGCAGAAAACAAGTTTGATCTCTGTCAGACTGTCCATTAATTTTTGACGGAGATACTTTCAAGATCTTAACGTTTGTATTTTAGTGGGGCTATTAAAGCTAAATACACAAGTCAAAGTGTATTCTCATAATATATACAGACAAGTGTTCCCATTCCAAAGGTGATGTTGCTATATAGATATAAGAACATCAGTATTTGCCAGATCCTTGTCATTATCTACTTTACAATAGGGCATCTGGACTTCAACTAAGAAAGGGCTCCCAATGTGTTAGGCTCATGCAAACACCTGGTGAAAAAAAAGGACTTTCCGCCCAAGGACTTTTAGCCCAAACTAATAAAAAAGGCAAAGTGTGGGAGAGAAAAAAAGAATGAGGAGGGTAAAAAAAAGAAAAACTTTCTACAGTCCCACAACCTTTTACTAACAGATGGAAGTCTGTCTGCTAACTCCCAGCCTAGTCCCATTGCCAACAGAGGATATTACGTAATTGTTGAGCACAAATATATACCCAAGACACTCTCGTGACATTGCTGTGAACAGGTAGGACAGCCGCACAAGCACTGCTGTATGCCAAACATCACTGCAACACAAATGTCAAAATAAACATTTGCTGCATTGCTGTTATTAGCTTTCAGGTTCAAAAGCTACAGTGAAATGGCATGACTTTATGCATGGATGTGGGATTTGGTGCAAAACTCTCCTCTTTGGGTACCAGGTAACCAAGTCAGCTTGCTTGTTCTTATATTCCTCTGTAGAAATTGGAATTTGAAAATCGAGAGAAAAATGAGGGCAGTAAACTAAACTTTGAACCATGAGACATAGAATTACTGAAGCTTCAGTTTCTATGGATTTGGGTCTTTCATTTCCCTCCTCCCTCACCAGGTACTAGTGTCTTCTTGCAATACCTCCAGTCACACCCCCATACAGCCCACAGACTGTGCCTCAGTTTCCCCTGAACTGCTTCTTGCATGAGAGACTGGGAGCTCTACAGACCCAGACTCTTGGCCAGTACCAAACCAGCAGTGATTGTACTGTAGAACATCACGTTGAAGCTTCTCCTGCAGCTGAGGCAATTCCTTTAAATCACCTACCTGCAAAGTGCTGCCAATGTTTGCAGATCTTACAGGAATTTAATTATCTTCAGAGCTTCTATCTCTCTATCGAATTGCATCGAAATAAGCCAATGAATTTGTTAATGGCTAAGGAAGAAAAAATCTGGCAGACAGGACCAACATGTAAACTTCATTTCTTCAGGAAAGTTGTCCAAAAATTTGAGCTTGGAAAAGCGTGAGATTTTGTAATGTATAAAAGCATATGAACTGTAACAAAGATTGTCTGGTTATGGAGAAAAAAGAATAAATAATGGGATTAAGTGAAGAGGAAAACAAAGGTCAGAAGTCTGTCTCATTCTTGGATGAAATGGAGAAAGAGATCAGAAATTTCCATGATTGAGAATATAGCCTTCTCAAAATGAGACAGTACTTTCAAAGCCCAAACATTACACAAAAGCTTGTTTATTCAATTTATTAAAAAGTTCTCAAGCTTAGGGTTCTCATTTGCTCACTTCCTCTGGATTTCTATGCACTGGAGCAGGACACACAAGCGGGGAAAGAAGTCTGCTCCAGCACCTTTGACTATGGGGCTGAAGGTCTTTGTGGGGCTGGGACCAGGCTAGGTTCCTCCTGGAGAAGTCAGGAGCAAATGCCTCTGTAAAATTCCCCACAACTCATTACACCACAGAAGACAGAGAAGAGAATATTTCCTCTTGTCTTTTAAGGGGCAATTTCAAGGCTAAATGTGTTTGTTCTTGCATGAAAATAGAGGCAAGAGGCTCTTGGAAATTATTCAGTAAAGTTATAGAGCTCCCGGAACTTGAGCCAAGCAAAAATACTAGGACCTGAACTTAAAGGAAATGTTTTGTACTTGAATGCCTTTTACCAATCAGTATTCTTCTCTTTGGAAATGCTTTTTACCTCTTGTAGCTTAGATGAAAATGTTAAAGTATGATAATGATGTAGTAGAAGTCGTGTTTGGCCAGCTGATAACTAAGCATTTTAGATATCCTGGTACTGGCTTTCAAGCAAACGTGGGTTTGTACACGTGTGCTATACCTACAGATATGCATGTGTGTACTTCCTCTTTCTCTCTTTTTATGCTGTTTGTGTATATTTGTGATAACAGCGACATGCTAAAAGAATTAGAAGCCCACTCTTCACAGGCACACAGGCATTCAAAGACTGACAGTCAAGGTGAGAGCTGATTTCTCAGCAG
>NW_009727635.1:144052-163240 GCF_000703405.1 Apaloderma vittatum
TTTAACAGGTACTGTTAGAGGTGTTTCAGTTGAAATTTCTAATTTTTCCTTCCATACTGGGTGCCTGCAGCCCTTCTCCATGAATGCTGCTGGAATAAGCAGGATTGGGGAGGGAGGTAGATGTCCTCACCTCCCATTCTCAGACTGAGAGTTGCAGCTCCCCAAAAATTTCCTTCCAGCCCACGGTAGTCAGTCACACCAGCCCTCCCTGCAATTGTACCTACATTATTTATTAGCCGACAGACGTAACTCTGTCCTTTTTTTCAACCCAGCTTAGGTGACCGTGTATTCGGGGTCAATTCACTCACCTCCCCACATGTTATGTAGGCTGAGGAGAGGAAGAGATTTTCCACGCCTGTTCACTGGCTCTTCGCACAATTCCACTTCAGCATTTTGAGGAATCGCATGGACCTGCGTGATTCTTAGGCACTTGTGTGTAAAAATATAAGTATTCCTTATAGAGAGGCAGATGCACTCGCACAGTTCCTCAGTGCATCCAATCAGATGGGCTAGATTGTGCAGACGGCTATCGTCACAGGATCAGTGGTTCAAAATCAGTGTACATTGTATGGAAATATTAATATGTAAAATCAGCTCGATGAGGAATGCAGGACATAAAACTGCAAAGGCAAACTCTTTGTAAGCCTTGTGCTTACAAAACAGTCCATATGCTTTGACAATGGAGCTCATTTTCCTTTTTATAATTCTAATAGCAATTCCTAATAATTAGCTGATCTAATTTAGATTTGTGTTTCATCTCTCAAAGCTATGCTATTACAAATGGCTGAGGAACCTTGCCCTTAAAAAATGGTGATAATATCCTGGTGACCTGGGACTGCTATTGGAGAAAAGATTTTGCCTGAAAGGGTTTCAGGAAGTTACAAAACTCCTTTACGTGGCCTGTTGGATCTGTGTATGATTTCCAACGTTACACAAAATAAATACCAGGAGACTGGTGTGGTTTATACAAGAGTTTATAGAGAAAAAAAAAAATCCACCCACCAGCTCCCTTGCTGAGGATTACAACCAGGTCTCTGCTGCCAAGTTCTCTGTTTAGGTAAAGCATGAGAAAATCTGCCATTTTTTTAGAGTCACAAAAGGGGTGCTACAGGGGGGGCAGTGAGAAGCTGACAGCTCTCACTGCTTAAAAGGCAGCTGTTCCTTCTCAGGTACTATTATTAATAAACCCTAAGGTAATGTTTGCTCTGAAATATGTCTAATTGAAATAATTTACCCTAACCCTTAGAGAATTACGAAACTGTTTTCATCATGTTCACACACAGCAAAATAATTATGAGATGCCATATGGAAAAGACATCATGTGGTATATGTATTTCTGAATGTATACTTTTTTGAAACGGTTCCCACAGATAAATCATATAGCTAATTTACAAAGAGGAGGTGGATAGTAGTTCTTAAGTATGCAGTTTAAGTTTAAAATGATTTCAGGCTGGGTAAATTTACAGTGGTGATGACATGCAGTAATTGCACTGATCACAGGACGTATATCACGGAAGATGTCGATAGCGCCATTAAGTCGTGCTGCACAAAATGGAGCAGGGAAAATCAGCTGGTGACTCCCCGCTATTGCAACGTGCACCCCCCCCAAAGCCTCTGCAGCTCCTGAGAGGTCCTGAGCTCCTTTTGCAGCTGAAGTGGACTCCGCTGAAATGCTGGATTGTGAACAGGGAGTCTCTGGGATGTTTCTGGTTTGCTCCTGGAAAGCTCTGATCCCACACCGAAGCGAAGGGACTACTCTTCCCCCACGAATTTATTCCGAGCAAAGCCCTCAAGAGAGAATTTCTTACATTGCTGTTGCCTACTGCCCATCTCCTGAAGGCTTTTCCAAAAGGATTTGTTCCTAACCTCATCTGTTATCACCAGCATTATCATGTATATGTATGATCTATCTCTTTATGTATGTAGGTTTCTTTACATAAGGTAGCAGGAGAATTCTGTAGGGCACTTCCTGGTCTTTTTCCAGGAATAACTGTGGTAGATGATGAGACATCTGAGGTTTTCTTCCTGATAGTTAAGAAGTTTTGAAGGTGCTTTTTGAATAAGGAACTCTTATTAACATTTCTAGAAATCTGGCTGGAGATCAGGCTTTCTTGTCAGACTTCTGGTAGTTCTTGTTTCCAGATGGATGGAAGAAAAATAAGAGAATAGCTTATTACACCCTTTCTGTTTCGTGTCCGATTTGAAACCAGCAAGTGAAAAAGACAGAAAGAAATCTCATTCTGTGCAGTCCATTCCCTTTCTTCTTAAGGACTTTGGAAAAAAAAAAAGGTTAGCTTTAATTTAAATAGTTCAGGTTAGCCTGTATTTTCTCTCAATCAGCTCTCTAGTCACTTCTGCAATTATTTCTGTGGCAATTGGTAAAATATATGAAAGATCAGGAATAGTCAAACTAATCCATCCCCCAGCCCTTTGTTTTGCAAGAGCACTATATGTGTATATATACGGACATACCCTGCAGCTGAATTATTTATCCCCCAGTAATGACATCATTACCCTGCATTACCACTCTAGGTAGTGTATTTGTCAACAGCCAGTAAGTGATGAGCACAAGGGAAATATTTACCCAAATTCTGTGCTGTGGCATTACCCCAGCAATGCCATTTCAGGAAGATCACGCTGTTAATTCTGAGATTCGTGCTACAGAAACCGAAAAAGCTTTGGTGCTTCTGTCGAGTGTGACACCAGTCCTCAAATAACCACCTCTTACAGACAGCAATTACAGTAATTCTATTTTTAAATAAAAAAAAATAATGAAAAAAAGGCAAAAAAGTTTTATTTCATGCAAATATCTAAAGGTGGGAGTTTTCAGATACCCTCACTGCATGAGGAGCCCTGGGGACATCCCTATTTGGTGACTCCCTAATCTTCGAGGCGTAACCACATATGCTAATATTTACTCTGTCGAGATATAGTATCTGGATGCTGCTGATGCATTAATGTGCAAGTATTTAAACTGAGATTTTTCTGCCATGTATCATCCCTGGGAAGCACCTGCACCAGAGAGAGGTAGCCTTGCATCTTCCTCCTTTCTGTCGTTCCTCCTTTTGGAAGAGAAATGTGAGGATCTTTCTCCATTTCTCATGTTGCACAGACGAAAAGGCACGTTCCCCTTTTAGCGACTTCCAGTCATTTGTTTTTATGCTCACTGAAGGTGTATTGCATTTTGTGCTATTAAGGCATCCTAAACCAAAAGTCGTATTTTTTTCCCTGTGAGTTACAGTAGATTATTATTTCACTAGAGTATCCGAAAGCATGAAATAGAGATTTATGATACTCTTGTGTTTTCCACTTCAGTTCATGTAATGTAGGGAAGGTAAAGTGTCTCTGCCTGCACAGTATCCCTTTTTTTTTTTTCTCTTTGGAGCAGTGTGTGCTGCCTGATTAGAGGATAGTGAGAAGGTCACTGACCAAACTTTATCTTCCACACAGTTTCCCACAGCATGTATTCCTCCTAGGGAACATTTTCTCAGCTCAGGTTATTTCCAGAAATGTTCTCAAACCGTAAGAACAGTCATTGCAGTAAAACATTTCATTCCCACTTTTTATCCTTTATCTAGCAGCGCCGTGTTGACAGCATTTATGTTTCTTCTATTGACTGGGCCAAGAAAAACAGGATTAATGAGGTTGTCTCTTCATGAGTGCATTATATTTTTTTCCTCTGACCTTTCAAACATGGGAATCTTCTGTTTGCAATATTTCTTAAGGAAGGAAAACCCCTTCTTGCTGAATCTCGTTTTGATGGGGGCCGTCTGGGTGGGAGTCCAGGTCCCTACACAGCTCCGGGTGGGCGTCATCCGCGCCTCTCGCCAGCGCACGGGCTGAAAGGGAAGAGTGAAAAAGCAAAGGAGGGAATATCTTTGTTTCTTCATTTTTATATATGTATTTTTTTTTTTAAAGGAATAATTGGCTGGGAAATGTGGGATATTTTAAGGACTTTCTCAAGCTATGCAATTATGATTATAAATCTTGTGTGGCTGCCTGCAAACTGTTGTAGGAATGGCTCAGGACACAAGTGGACATTGCTCTGCTATTTTTTTTATTTATTTTTTCTTTCCAAAGGATTGCATATATTTAGGTTGGACAGGCAGTGGGAGGAGAAGTTGTTGGAATCGCAGCCTTCCACAGCACACTCTTACACTTTATCTTTCCTATTCCTGATTATTTTTGACACTGGGTAACTGGAACGCAATCAAGATAGGATCATTTCTAAGTGCAGCAGGACAGGGAACGTGAAGAATTTTCCCAAGGATGGGAGCACAAATATCTTTAAACACAACAAATAGCTTTACACATATGACATCTTTTAGTCAACCTCCTCAAAATACATCAATTAGATAAGATAAATATAATTAAATTTTTGCATAAGATCGTTAAGGGTGACTTATTCCCATTTTTCATCTGGGGAAACAGAGGGACAGAGAGCTGGAAAAACTCCCACTAGCCCAAAAGTTATCTACACAAGCAGGTCTCATAGCTATTAATTTCCCCTTCAAGTTGTTGGTTTACCCTCTTGGTAGGGGAAGAAATACTGCAAATTCATGCATTCACATCTTGTATGTTGTGGGATAGAAAACCCTGTTAAGGAGGAAACTTTTTATCAGGAAGTGTAGTGATAGGACAAGGGGTAATGGTTCCAAACTGAAAAAGGGTAGATTTAGATTATATATTAGGAAGAAATACTTTTCTGTGAGGGTGATGAGGCACTGGAACAGCTTGCCCAGGGGAATTATGGACAACCCATCATTGGAAGCATTCAAGGCCAGGCTGGATGGGACTTTGAGTAACATGGTCTGGTGGGACAAGTCCTTGCCCATGGCAGGGGGGCTAGAACGGGATTATCTTTAAGGTCCCTTCCAACCCAAACCATTTTATGATTCTGTGAAAAGACACTTTAGTGTCAGGTTTTGACCCTCTCCTTGTAGCCATGGTAAATGGTGGAGAAACCTGCCTGATGTTTTGAGAGAGGGAGAAGTAGACCAAGTATTATATACATGTATGTTGAGGTGTGTGTGTGTATATATATAAAGCCTCAAACATAATCTAAAAATAACTGTAAAAAGAAAAGGAAACATAAAGGTTTGCAACACTTGCAGAAATATTTTCCATAGGCATGTAGCTCAGCTGCACATAAGAAATTCCTTTGCCATGTCAGAAAAACATCTCTTACCTGCTGACTTGGGGGGAAAATACAACGTCCAAGGGACTCTCTTGCTGAGAACTCTGGTCCTGGCTTTATTTTATGTCCAGGGTGCTGGGCTGAGCTCCGGGCAGAGCTCCAGGAGGACCAGAGCTCAAGCGCCATGCTTAGGCTTTAATCAGCTTGAGACCTTTGTGCGTGGATTTCAAGTCATGCTGGGACTGTGAGAGTGAGCTGAACTAAACGTGTGGACACTGCCAAATTCATCCCTATCAGCTCTAGGAAGAGAACAGAAACAAATATTCCTGGCTCCTTGCTTCAACGATTTAAATAATCCCACGTATTACCTCTGGAAACAGGACAGTCTGCTCTTACAGCACTTTGGGAAAGTCATCCGAGAGGCTAAGGCATTTCTGAGCAACTCCTCAGGGTGATATTTCACGAGGTTTTGAAATATTTTCTCCTGAAAATAGTAATACTTCTACAGTAAAGAAGGTAATTCAGCTGTGTCCGGTCCTCAGGCACTAGTCACTACTTGCAAGTATCAGGAGGCAGTTTCTAGTGTTAAGCATGAGTGTATCATACATCTTAAATTTGTGTGTTGTAGGTTTCAGAGCTTTGGAGTTTTCTGCTAGAGCTTTTATTTCTTACTTTAAGGATTTTTGTTGTAGCTGAACTTAAACAGCCAGCGAGAGTGCTTCATGAGTCTGAATCCGTATTTGTCAGCATTTAGGACAGTTAAGCATGACTATGATGGAGAAACTATTGTATTCTACTTTTATCTTATAATAATGTGTTCAGAGCCCTAATTCTGCTGAGTTTTACTGTCGTTTAGCAAGAATAACTTGGGCAAAGCTGCAGTTTGCTTTCTGTTCCTTTAAGCAATTGAGCTCCCCATCATAGACTAGAAAGATATTCTCATAAAGCCCCAAGTGAAAATAATTTTTGGGTTGTAACCCTAAAGACTTTAAGATTTTAAAATTCTGACACTCCAGGATTAAAAACAGCCCTCATGTATCTATCAGTGAACGGTGAATACATGTTTGTGTAGTTTGCCTAATTTGCATTTGTTGGTAATTAATTAAAAAACATGAGTTTAATTAAACTTGGAGTTAAGGGATTCATTAAAATAAAAACAAAAAACATTTCAGTTAAAAAATGTAAAATAACACGTTCAGTTTGCTAGTGCAGCTTAAGGATTTGCAGAGAAATGCCAGCAGTAGTAAAACTTCAGGGAGTATCACACAGAGAAGAGTTACTGAACAAGCAGAGTGGGTGTATGTCTTTGTCAGCAGATAAATTTCACTTCGTAGATACGTGAATTGGAATAATAACATTTGCCCTCAGTTTCTTTCTGGTCTGAGTCTGTGACTGTAGAAAAATGGCATCCATAAGAAGCTCAAAGGAAAGGATTACAGCATAACTGAAGGTAAGGTTTGTAAAATAATGGACAGAGTTATATAGAGAAAAAAAACTTAGAAAGTTTAAAGGAAAGAGATATCACTAATGTAAAACTCAAGACTAAATTATACTTACTTGTTTACCTCATCATGAAAAGTACTTTCTCTTTTTGGTCTCTTCTACTCATTTTTTTGGTCTCTTCTACTTATTTTTTCCTTTGAGAATGGTGGAAGGTGTTTGCTTTTTAAGAAAAGACATGATATTAGGATGCTGAAAGTAATAATAGAAAAGAAAAATCACAAATGATAATTAAGCCTGATTTTTATTAAACATCGTTCTATAGCCTGCCCTCTGATTCTGCCCTTGTGCAGGACTGGGCTTGTCCTGTCAGTACAAGAGAACCAACAGCAGAAATTTTTAAGTTTTTATAGTCTGTGTTTATGAAAATTGTCACTGAGATATTTATGTTTGTGCAGCGGAACAGAAGGGAAGCCTTCCTACCTTATCAGCTTAAAGTGAATCAGTAAAGAACTCCCAAAAAAGCACTTGCTGCAGTACAGGTCAGGCTCATTGTCCACATGGACTGAGTTATTATATCTTGAGAAAGACACGGGAGCTCATGTCACTGCCTTTTCTGCAAGGTGCTGAGCTCTTAGGGTGAAACAGCTGCTGAAAAATAACCTACTTTCATCAAACTGCCTCAACGTTTTCTACTATATTATTCCCCCAAAGTGTTTAATTTAGGGAGGAAACAAGTATAATAATGGAAGGTCATGGTCACTAAAAAATTCCTAGTTGTATTCATCAGACTCATTTTTTTACAGAATTAGTATAAAACATCTATGTAATGAATATAAAATACGTGCAAGAGGTGTTGTATTAATTTTCATAGAGGTGTATTTTGGGGTTGGCTTGGCATCCATCCACAGAATGGTGGGAGGCACCTTGGGATTGTGCAAAGGACTAGATTTACAAAAAATCCCCCAAACCACAACAGAAACCTGTGTAGCACCTTTAAGATACAAACCTCTCAGCGGGTGCCCATTTCCTGCGCCTCTGGACAGGAGAATCCTGAGTTAAAGAAGTCCCCGTGTCAGCCGCGGTGCCGGGGAAGGTGGTCCTCGCGCAGGGAGCAGATGCTCCACAGCTGAAGCTTTTCAAAGGAGACACCTTTAGAGCCCTCAGGCTTATGGGATAGCTGACTTGTACATAAATAGTCTTAAAAGGGAGCATTGTCTGCTTTAAAAAGAAAAAAAAAATACACAAGACAAACAGAGCAGGGTTTGGGGTATGGGTAAAGTAAATACGGTTAGAAGTACATGACTTGTTAAGAGCTTTTTGAGGACCCCACACTCACAAAATCTTTTAGGTCATGTGTTTGCTTTCCGAAACATTTGGTAAGTAACAAGTGCCAAGGGACTATATGCACTCCATCTGGAATTAGCAGATTCCTCTTTGTTCAATTGTTCCTAAATTTGGAACCAGCCAGCTTGCTTAAAAGTATTTTGATTTTCTTTTAAATAAATATGGGAAATAAACATAGCCCAGGACCTTCAGAGAGGTACATTATTAGTCTTATCCCTTGCTGCGTGACCCATGAAAGTCTTAAAGGGGCATTTGCTGATTCTCATATTTGCTATTGGTTTACAGCAATAATTTGTTTGGAGTGTCCCATTGGTTTTGTTTCCCTTTTAAAAATAGTATCAAAGAAATCAGAGGTGGAAAAAGAACTATTAAGTCATTGAATCCACTCCACTGCCAATATGCAGTCTTGCTCCCTACACTGTATTTTTTCCATTTGTTTTCTGAGTTAAACTTGGAATTAAGTTTAAGAGCCTGTAGGTCTGATGAGATGTACAAGAACAAGTGGAGATTTTATTCTTTTCTTCTTTCCTTACTAGACAAATATCCCATTTTCACCTCAATCTTCCCTACATAAGGAAATGGCAGGTCAAAAGATCAGGTAGATGCTTTCTCTTTGCAGGTGTTGCAGATTATTACCTCATCTCTGTAAAAAAAATGGTAATTTTTGCTTGGGGAAAGCAAAAGAAAGAGAAAAGCAACACTTCTCTTATCTTCCCTGATCTTCTTATAACACCAAGAGCAAGAGTCTGAGACTAACACACCTCCTTGTCAAGTAAGCTTATGAAAAGGATCTGTTTTTCCTTGAAGATCTCTAAAAACGTTTTCGGAGAAAGCTTCTTTTGAAACAAACACATAATTTTACAAATACATTTGAGCCAATTTAACTTTAAAATAATGACAAAGTACCTTGGAATAACCCAAAATTACGGCAAATTTTGGATGTGGAATTCAACTGGAGGACTATTTGACACTGAAAAATTTTCAGTGAAAAACTTGCACTTCAAAGCTCAGGAAGGTTGTGCAATGTCGTCGCATTTGGCATATGAAGATTTATTTAGAGGTGCAGATCTGTAGATTTGGGATCACAGGCTAAGATATTCAGCTGGTTTTCAATATTTGGGGTTGGATGATCCCTCTCTTCGCTGGCTGCAGAGAAAGCTTAGGGAGATTCCCTTTCCTAAGCCAGAGCTGGCCTTCGTGAACTGCATCTTACCATGCATTACAGAGCAGGATTCACAGTTGCTGAGAGTTTTGTTTCATCCAATCTTTGTTCAAAATATAAGCAAAGATTTTATTTCTGCTTCAAACTTTCCTAAGAGTGGAAGTACTGCAGCACAAGCAGATATAGGTATTTTCTCTGTGGCTATAAGGTCCTTTTATCTGGCCTAGATACACATCTGTATTTTACCAACTCATGTATTCATGTATAATATAAGTCAGAGGAGCTTAAGTTTCCACTTCTTGCACTGAGTTGCCATCATTCTGTTTTGCAGGTTGCTTCCTATGCACTGAGTTTCAGCAGCCTAAGGGCTTCTCTAAATCATTATTCTGTTCTTTCCTAGCATGAAGGAACTAAAACTATAGTCAAGGATCAGCATGGGCTAGGTAAAACCTAATCATAATCTCGTCTACTTTTCCTATTCCAGTCAATCCTTATTCTGAGGATCAAACCCATGTGCTTGAAAAAGATATATTAGCATGATTAAGCGTCATTGGATCTGTTGAAGATACCAATATCTGGGCTTGGCCTGTGATGTTACTGATTCATCTTTTTTAAGCTCAAGCCTGTGAGTATGAGTTCATGGAGACTAAGTTGTGTGCACATACCATAGGTTAGGACACTTTAATTCTTAAAGCAAATGAGCTCTCAGCTTTAAGGAATATAGTACTACTGGTTATAATTAATATACCTAATTAGATATAATACATATGTATGTTTATACTAGGAAACTTTTAGTAGAATCTTGTGATTTGAAAATACAGTCTGTTTTTTTCTTTAGTACCTGCAACCTGAGCAAATATATCTGCTAAAAAAATGTTGGTAATTGTGATAACTTTCAGAAAATGTGTTCTCTTCAGGGATTTTTTGATGGCAAGAAAAGAAGAAATATTCACTCTTATTCCCACAGAAGTGAATTGAAACTTTGCTATTACCATCTATGGGAAGGTAGAACCCTAAATTGCTGTGTAAATGAGATACCTGTGGTGTCTTTCTGGTTTTGGTTATTATTGAACAATCAACTTTACTATTTGCAACTTGTTAATCTTTTTGACAATGCACGTGTTCATACTTTGCATTTTATAATCTCCTTTCAGGAGTTTCCATAATTTAATTTATAAAAACTATCAATAGGTGGGCAAAATCTTAGTAAAAGATGATGGAACACAGAGAGCAAACAGAAATATTGGGTGGTAGACGAAGCAAGTCTGAATTTCAAAAAAAAGGAAGAGGTTGTCGAAGTTTCATTCTCATGAACTGTTGTTTATTTTAACGGGCTTGAAGACAAGCCATTTTGGCAGGTCAGGTTATCGCATTGTCCTATAGCTAAAACTACTGACTGGTTCTGTGCTGCTGTTTGTTGAGATGACTAAGTTGTCATTTTTAATTAGCTTTATGCTCTTCTCAAAGGCTAATTACTTTACTTTTTATCAAGACTACTTGATTGGTAATGACAAGGGTGCCATGGTTACATATTTTTACAGAATTCCCCAACCTGCACAGTTATGTGGTTTTCTGTTCCCCCTGGATTCTTTGTGCACTAAAGCCTTCAGTAAAAATAATGGTTAAAAAAAATACATATTTACTATTGATATCGGCAGGAAAAGTATCTCTTGATTTCTTTTTCTTTTTCATTGTCTTTTTTTTTTTTTTTGCAGGAGGGTCATTGCTAATGTATTTAGTCAGCGTAAAAAAACATTACTCTTAGTTTACCTCCCTGTCAGTGACACTAGTGCTGCTCTATTACCTTTGCTGAAGCTACCTCAGGCAAACTGAATTTGAGACCTTTTTCTTTTTCCACTTATTTGTCTATAGTTTTTTGTCTCTCTTGATCATCACAGAAAGCTGGACTGACGTAACTGCACTCTCATTTCAAAATGTACAAATTATACAATGAGACATTGACTTGCGGAAAGCATTTCCTACCCTGTTTATCAGAATTTGGATAAGGAACTCTTGGGAGGAGCATGAGGAGCACACTCACAGGTGAAATCTCTCTTTTCTTTAGCTACCTATAGATTATAATAACTGATTCTTGTTTGAAACAGCAGCAGCCCAAAAGGTGACATTTTTGTGAAGGCTCCCTTGAGGGAGGAGGCAGCAACAGGGAGCATAAATTCTCCTCTGACATTTTTTTAGATATACTGTTATACTCAGAGAATTGCTACTTTACTCCTCTTCTGCAACACATAAATACACGTCAGATGTGTGGTAAACCAAATTCTCCCAGGAACTTGTCCTGAAAAAGGAAAAGACATGATGATTTAGAGCACACATCTGCAGCTCTTGCAGCTGCTTCAGTCGCTGCTGCTGGAGGAGAATTCCCTGCATCAGCGGCCTCTTGACATGTGAGCTTAGAGCAGTTCCCCAAGCAAAAGCCCAAGGGAACCTCAAGCTATTGCTAAACCATTGGAAAGGTGAGGAGGGGACAGCCACCGGGCAGCTCGAAGGAAAGAAGTTGATTCCATCATCTACCTCATTTTGCACTACCTCTGCTGCAACTTTGCAAGTGGAAATAGAGTCCTTGGTGACTGCGACTCTTGTCGTGTCCTCCAAGATCTATTGAGGGCAGGATGAGACCAGGTAACTTCCTAAAGCAAAGGGAAGGTCACCGCGGTAGAGTGCTGGCATGGCAGACCTTCTTATCCAAGCTTGCAGGAGAAGCTGCTGAAGTTTGCTTGGCTGTGAAGGCCTATTGGAGTTTCTTCAGTCATAGGAAGGATGTGTGGGACAACTCTGTAGCAAGGCAGCTGAAGATGTGAGGATATTCTGGAGTGAAGCTTTGCACAACCCCTGTGTTTTGACGTTGCTCTTCTTGGTGATAGACGGGGAATATAGCAGCTCCTGCTACTGCAGGGGTGCTGCGTGATTCCCTGCATTCTACTTGTAAAAAACCATCTTCTTAGTAAGCATCTCGTCTCCTTAATGAGCTAGTAACACATCTATGACTTCAGTAATTAAAGTAAGGTTTTGTTGCTTTTTGCTTGTGTTAGCACCAAAGAGCAAGAGGAGAGACAAGCAAGGTAGGCTGAACTCTGGGAAAGGGATGTTCAGCTCCCTGACACCTCTGCTGTAAGAAAAATAGATCCTACAGGTATTAAATGCTTAAAACCCATAGAGTTCAATGTAAACAGGTGGTTAAATACTGTGGGCATCTGGGCTTCGTCTCTCTACACCATAGCTCTTCATCCATCCTGTAAGTATAATAACCCTTCACTACTTGCAGTAAAATATAATAATAAATATGTTAAGGAAAATAAAGTTCTCAGCTACTATTATCTCTGAATGTAAAAAAAATAGAATAAATCTAAGCAAGATGCTATGGTTATCTCTTTCTTTAAATGTAGTTTTATTGTAGTTTTCAATTCTTGAGCAAAGTGTTTACCTGCTTATGATTAATGGATAGTTGTATTCCCCAGCTGTCATCAGGGCACAGTTTCCTCTCCAGAAGTTTACTAGCAGCAAGGATCAACAAGAAGGTAAGGATGGAGCACAGCTTTTAGAAATCAAACTGAAAGTGTTCCTCAATGCAAAACTGAGCCTTTTTCACTTCCAGGCTAACTTTCAGCATCTCAGCTTTCTATGTGGAGCCTTGCTTCCAGTATAAATAAATGATCCCACATTCCGTCATGATAACATATGCTCATGCAGAGCTCAAAATTAGAAGGAATATGAAGTGTTCTATTAATTGCATGAATGTTGATTGTTAAAATCATGTGCTAATTGGTAATATCTGTGTGCAGTAGGTTCCCGCAATATGTGTTAAATTACATTAACTGTGCTTGTGACTCAGATATCAGGCATTATGCATTTTATAGAAGGATTTTTAAAAAAACTTTGTGTAATTAGGTTCTATAGATTATCAGTGTAGAGAAATTGGTAGAAGACCCTGTAAAGGGCATGTGAAGTTAGAGGCATGAGGAATACTGAACTCTAAAAGTGCATCTGCTCCTCTTTCTCGTGGTGTGCTTTTCCTCACTTATTCTCCAAAGTAATTCTCACCATGTTTGTCTTGAGGTAATTCCCAGGGAATCAAGTACAAGTTTTTCTCTGTACAACAGTGATTATAACATACATTTGAAAGTTGCCATCTTTTCTGAGTGGAATTACTTACTTTTCAGTCTTTTCCTTTGTACACACCTCACTGCAGTGCGGAAGTTTAGCGTACATAGCAACATGATTCTCCTGTACCAGATGTGCTTCCTCTCCATTCCTAAGCCCTTGGTAGAATTTCATATGGATCTGTTTTGTTCATTGATGTTTTAATTTTATCGAGTGCCATAACTGTTTATTAATATAGGCAAGGTAGAAGGAACTAAAGCTTGGAGCTAAATATGGTAAGTTATGAGTGTTTTTAAGAAGCATAATGGTTACTTCCACCCTCTGAATGGCTTAACATAACTCCGCTGTGGTGAGGAAGTGGGAGATGAGCCTGACACAAAAACATGGGGAATGCAGTCTGTGATACCTCATACAGAGTATATACTATGGTCATCCTTTTTACAGCAAAAAGAATTATTCATATATTCACGTTACTTTTAAGGAACACGTTGGCCTTTGCTTCAGCTTTGCTTTAATTCTTTGAATTAACACTTTTCTTACAATGGTTATAGTTTGAGGGACTAACGTAACTAAGGGAGGATCAAAACCGGTTGTATTTGCCCTGACAAACGTGTTGCTGGAACCCTTCCTTGGTTAATAACTACTATGACTTTGGGAGATATACCCTTAACTAATGTAAAATTTACATATGCTTCCAGAGAAAGACTGACAATAAAAATAAATAAAAAAGACCAGACAGATTTTTATGTTGTTAAAAAAAAATAGTTTAAACCTTTTAAATATTTCACGGATTGCCTTAAGAAAAATATTTCGAATGGAACTGCTAACTAACCTAATTTTAATTCATTTTACAGTGGACCAACTTGGTAATGATGCAATGAATTAAAACAGGTTGTCTGAGAGGAAAAATGGATGCAGTTTTGGTAAAGAGAGAATTTACAGAAGTGTTAGTGAGTCTTATCAGGGCTATTACTCTAATATCTGTTGATTTACTGATCTTGAAACAAGAAAACCTCATGGGTGCAAGAGCTTAATGTTAAGGCACACTTCATCAGTTGTCCTGAGAAATGCAACAGATTTAAGAGGAAATCGGTTTTAGCCCCCATCCAAAATGTTGACACTGAATCAAACAGAGCATGAACTATATTCACAGTTTTAATTAAAAGAAAAACTGAAAAATTACTAACATTCTAAGTGTTCAGAAGATGATTATCTGTTATAGAAATATTTTTTCTAATGTACATGCTCTCATACATGAAATAGTTTCTGGATTTATTTTACTATAAAGTATGGCACAAATACTTAATCTTACCTGCTTAAATAATGTTTTCCAATTTCTTAGCAACCTCTCCTCCTACTCCTGTTCCCAACTCTGACTCATAAAGTGATGCTCTGAAAAGGATGAACAATTTTAATAGATGAGGTGACCACTGGAAATACGTGGGAAACATAACAATTACAAAAAATTAACCAGAAGGAAACTGCTTACTAATTTTTAAGATACAAAAGTTAATCTAAGATGACTACCAGCCTTCAAAAGGTTAACTGTCAACTTAAATAACAGGGACATACGGTGGTCACTGGCTACCTGGGGGAATAAGCTGTTAAATTACTTACTTCAGTTCACATAATTTTCAAAGAGATTAGCTCCTTGTGTCTCTGCAGAAACTTTGTATGTTCCAGGAAAGGTTTTGTTCTCGCGGTGCTCATGAGAGCCTGGACACTGTTGGGAGCATCTGGGGTGAATGTAAAAGTAAATTAGGGAATGGGACAAATTGTTACAATATGAAAAACAATAAAACCCAGGTTACTCTAGTTTTCTTGGGACAGCTAAATATCTACAGTAGATTTAGATTAGATATTAGATATTCACATCTTGCATCTTACGGGATAGAAAACCCTGTTATGGAGGAAACTATCAGGAAGTGTAGTGATAGGACAAGGGGTAACGGTTTCAAATTGAAAGAGGATAGATTTAGATTAGATGTTAGGAAGAAATTCTTCACTGTGAGGGTGATGAGGCTCTGGTACAGGTTGCCTGGAGAAGCTGGAAGTGTTCAAGGCCAAGTTGAATGGGTCTTTGAGCAACCTGGTCTAGAGGGAGGTGTCCCTTCCCATGATGGGGGCTGGAACAAAATAGTCTTTAAGATCCTTTCCAACCCAAATCAGTCTATGATTCTATGCAGGTCACTGTGTCCTGCGAGCAGTAAGCTTGCAGGCATGGGTCTCTGCTTTCAACCAAAGCCCCAGGACAAAAGAGCTGTTTGCAGCGCTTTATGCAAAAGAAGGAGAGCTCTGGTGCACCCAGGACTAAAGGACGTCACTAATTTTAATGAAGCCAAAAGAAATCCAGGACAATGCTGGATGCATTCCTGTGGACTGTTCTCTTCCAGTTATTCTTTGTTCCATTGTTTCAAGCTCGCAGGGGTTGGCATCCTCAGAGGAGATGTCACCACATAGCTTGCTGTCCTTGAGAGCCACTTTGAAGGACGGCTGGCGTCCACAGAGAAGATGTGATGGCCCCAAATGGGCTGATGTGTGGCCCCTACCATCAGGCAGCAGCTTCGATGAGGAAGGCAGGCTTGTGCTGAGAGCAAGAACAAGGGGGCTGCTGCCAGCTGGCTTCGAGCGGGCCGGTGGTGGGAGAGGCGCAGATGTCTGACAGCAGAAGCAGCATCTTACCAACCCCGTCTGCACAAGGCACGGCTCTTGCCAAATCTCAGGGCTGTGCCTTTCATAGATGGCCCCCCCCTCCACCCCAGCAAGAGCGTGGCTACACCAGTGTCTGCAGGGCCAGAACTGGTCCCCGAGGGTCACTTCTCACTTTTGTGGGGTCCACAGCATCAGCATCAGGGTAGGCTTGAGGCTGCTCATGCTTGACTGCTCAGTGTGTTTCTCAGGCTGTTTTTAAATGACTTTTTTGCTACCTATCAGGCCACTGGACTGGCAGAAATTATTTCTCCCCTGCCTTCCAGAGCAATGGTTTCCTGCTGTTAATCCAAACCATAATAAAACCTTAAATATATACTGTGAAAAATGTTATGCCTACTTAAGCAAGATAGTTGCCTGTAATAGTGTGCCATAAAGGAATCTGAAATATTTATTGTCTGTTCCCCAACTGCAGTTTTATTTCTTTTTAACAGTTCCTGTGTCTGCAGGAATTTCTTCACACTGAAAGTTTCAAAAGTTTTTCCCTTTCCCTGCAAACACAGCAATCATTTGCACAGCAGATCTTCCTGCCAGAGCAGATATGTACAAGACTTTTTTTTCAAAACTTCCAGTTTCCTACACTTTTCTAGAAAAAAACCCCACAAAACATTGTTTAAACCAATAGCAAGCCTTCATATAATAGGCTTTAAAAGGCAGACTGACTTCCAAAGGAGCAGATAACAGTAAACAAGATCTCTTTTGTAAAGGCTGAAATAGGAAATCAGGAAAAGAGAAGAAAAAAAAAAAGGAAAGAAATAGAAGAAGGAAAAAAAAAGCAAACCAGCCAAGGTTAGGGGGTGGTAAAGATGTTGCTTCTGGATCTAGCTCCAGAGACACAATGTGTATTTCATTGCCACGAGTAAACTGTATCCAGGGAACAAGCAAATGAAAAAGTGAGGACAGGAGATATCTTATTTTTGTTGTTTGTTTCCAAAGAGTCCACCCCCACATAGGTCACTTGGAATTCATTTGTCTACATCCTGGACTGCACGTAGGGGAAAAAAAAAATGCCTGGGATCCGAGAAAGAGGAATGTGATAGGGCATGGGAATCACAGCGTCACGGTGGTCACCAGAGCATAGTTTGGCTCCTCTTAAAACAAGCAAGCACCGTTGGACCTCTGTAATACTAGCAAATCAGCCGTGCTATCAGGCTACCTATCACAGGCTGAATGCTTGAGAAAAAGTGTGTGGGTTTTCAGACGGAGCCTGGGGCGTTGGAGGGCTCTCGGAGCTGCTGCTTTCCTCTTGACATCCAGTACTACTTGGTGACCTCGGCAACAATCCAGTGTACTGTTACAGTTCATTTCAATAATTAAACAGTTCAGGGATGGCAGAGCTTTCTTGTTGTCAATAGAAAATCAGGGCTGGCGTTCCCTTTTATTTATTTTTTTCCTCTTCTTCCCTTCCCCTTTCCCTCTGCTGAAATCAGAAGTGTTTGTTTTTAATTATATTAGCTAGAGACAATTAATTTCACAATCCGAACAAAAAAATGTTTTGCGAGTAGGACTGGCAACTGGTAAATGCAATTATTATTGTAGCACATTTTCAAAGGAAGAGATCCCAGCTCCAACAAAGTCATATGTATAAGATTTCAGTCATATAATATAGTCTCAAACAGCAGATTTACTCTGCAAAAGATGGGAACTGCTTTCCCATCTGGAGCTATGTTCTGTTCATGCCACGTGGACCCGTTTGATACCAATTCTGACAAAGCACCAGCCAGCAAAATAGACCACTGCCCATCAGCTGCTTCAAATAATTGGTTGATATGCCCCTTTAAACTTGTCTTACGTAGGGATGATTAATACCAGCCCGTTTTCAAGTGCAACCTTTCAACGACTAAAAAAAACCCAACTTTCTCTGTGAAAACGGCAGCATTTACATTTTTGCTGGTGGAGCAGGAAAAAAAAAAAAAAAATCAACTTTATGTCAGGGATGTCTTGCAAAATATTCCTACAATTAAAAAACTATTTTTTGAGGAGCTCGCTGTGCCCCTTTCATTGTCCATCTGGCTCCATCCCAGCTGCTCCCTGGCTGACTCTGTGCTATTCTGCTACCAGCGTGGCGGGAGCTGCTGCTAAGTGGTATCGCCGTCTCTTTTTTCTCAGCATTGGTCTGCAGGATTGCTAGGCCACAGTCTGGCCTCGCTTACACTGATTTACTTTTATGGGATTCAGTCAAAATGCTATGGGATTTATACCATGGAGGTGAACAGCAAAATTTAACTCTTCAAGTGGGGAGCGCTGGAAAGGCTTTGGGTCCGTAGGGAGTGATTTCTGGCAGCCCTGGTGACAGCTGTGCTGGTCCCTGTGCTGATACACAGCTGGTTCCTACTGTCACACTCCTATTTCCTTGTCCACGCTCGTTTTACATGCCTCACAGGGTTTTTACCTTTTCTCATTTACTACCAGTGTCATTGGCATAAGAATATTAAGCCGAAATATACTGAGACATCGCCTCTTTGGGACCGGTATCTGACGTCCTTATTCGAAACGAACAGTACTTCATTTCCCAAATAGCTTAATCCTTTCAGTGGGGTGGCTGCAGAGGGAAGACCAGATCCACAAAAGGGCTTTGACATAGCTATGCTTAAACTCTATGCCTGGTAGATTACTGTGGCTTGAGATAGGGTTAGTGAGTCTTTGCAGGGTGTACGGAGAAAGTTAGACATCACAGATGGAAAAATCACAGCTCTAGGGATCTAACTAGAAAAACACTTTTATTCAACAGCTAAAGCATCCTGATGGAGGAGGCATCAGCTCCTTGGTTCCCATCTCTTTGTGGTTCCCTCCACCAAGGCAGGATGCTTGGATGTCACACCTTGCAGCAGAGAGGAGCTGCCCTGCTCCTGTGAAGCATCTTCACCGTGTAAGTACCATTCCAGCTGGTGAGAAACACAGCTTCAATGCTATGATTTTTTTAGAGGGGACTCAACCCTACATAGCCTTTGTTTTAACCCCATGAAAGGGAAGTGTTCACTTTACATGGGTGTAGTAGGGTCCTTGTTGAAGCAGCTCCAGGCACAGACAAAAAGCAACTCCAAGAGAAGGTAAGGTGTCAGTGAGACAGCAGTTCTGGTGGGACGTAGGTGGTGGTCACCTCCATTGACATCCTTTCTTAAGGTTGTTAAAATATTTTACATTAAAAGTTAATATAAATATCCAATAAAATTCTGTTAGTTGCCTGCCAAGCTTGCATGTCAATGCAAAGTCATCTGTGTACTCCAGGTGCCTATTAACAGCTGTATGTCCTGGGTTTGAGCTAAAACCCAGT
>NW_009727636.1:0-58583 GCF_000703405.1 Apaloderma vittatum
GCCAGCTCCCTCAGCACTCTCGGGTGGATCGGATGTTACACATTTCAAGGAGCCAGACCCAACAGTGACCCACGTGAGGACCCACAATATTTCACAGGATTGAAAGTTCAGTGGTTTTTTTTAGTCTAATTCTTGTTCCTGTGTTGTTACTGCAGTGTAAATTGCATTATGAAGTTGTGATGCACGTCCTTTGTGCATATGTAGAGGAATACTATCAAAGTCCATGATGACATGGTTCTTCCAAGTGAGGCATGGTGCTCAAGACTGGCTGGTGAATGAGGAGAGCTACCAGAGTGTTGCCATAAACCAAAGCATTGAGGCTGGAACATGCAAGAGGCAGAAGGATGTCCTCAGGGGTAGAGAATTTAAAGTTTGCTGGGTAAATGGATTCCGTCTCAACCCCTGTTGCAGCTCTTAGGTGCTTCTAGGAAAGTCAAATAATCCAGAATTTTCTGAAGTGGACAAGGCCATTGCTTCTTTTTGTTGCTATTGTGCAGTGTGAAACCACACAGTGAGTATGCTGAGCTCTTACTACTGTAACTGAGGCCGGTGAGACCAAAGAGGTCTCAAGATGAGACCTACTCTTCACTTACACTGTCTCCATAATGTCAACTTGCCTATTTCAGACTGGCCACCTTGGGTTCTTTCACTGGTTTTGCTGTAGTCGGCTGTAGCTCTGTGATGGTAGTCTATACTGGTCTGTCACTAAAATAAAATCATAAATATTTTTGAAGTGCTATAGACAAATTGAAAATACTAAAATAATGACAGTAGTCCTTTATGTAAGTTTCAGCCAGAGCCTAAATCTGAGATCCTCTAACACCCATTCTTGTTTCCATCCAATCTTGGAAACACCTCATCTCCCTCTCAATTGCCTCACAGTGTACAAGTATCTAAAATTCTGCTTCTTCACATTCAGAGAGAGGTATGTCATTGTATAGGGTTTATTTCAATAACTAATCTGAACCTAGATCGTCCTTCTTAAGTCTATTAAAAGGCTTACTCCCACTGGTTTCTGTCAAAACTTAACTGTCCAAGAAGGTGGTGCCTCCTGTTAGGTAACAGTCTAGTCAGTATAGCATTTCTCAGGGATGTAGGAGGTACAGACTCAATTTCCCCCTTCTTCTGAAGTGAGTCATAGTCAGAATTTCCACACAATAGACTTCTGGAGAATTTGAGGAAGGGAGGGTAGAAACACTGGTTCCTTTTGATACTGTGCCACAACATGAAAGTACAATGCATATAAACATTCTGGACAAGATGTTAGGCTCCAAGCAGCAGCAGGGATGGATTTGAAAGCCCTGCACTCAGATGTAGGTTTTTCATATTTTTAAAGGATTCCTTATTAGGAAAAAAGCAAAATAGATATTCCCTATCTTAGGCAGCAGCTGTTCACTCATTTCCTCCCTCATTTTCAACTGCATGCTCTAGTCATTAAATTAAGGAATTACAATTCACCTTGTCCTATTTCTTGCTCAATCAAGTAAAACTTAAACGCTTTCTTCCATGGTGGAATGATTGTTGATTACATATTTGATTCCTCTGTCAGAAAGAGAAGTGAACTAAAACTGGATTTCTAATGTGCCAAGTGAATGCTTAACTAGTGAACTATTGCATCAGCAACCTCACCCGAACAGCACCATCAACTCCTTTGCTGCCTCCTTCTCTAGTCAAAATAGGAAATAATAATGTTCCCTGCTCTTTACTGAATGCAAGATCTTAAATACCTCATCAAGGGTAAGGCAAGGATATGCCTTCCTATACCCTTGAGTAAAATTCTTAAGTTTCCATGTTGGAAAGATATAAACCACACTTTTGTTTTCAATAATCCTCTATGCATCATCCTCAACTTGATGGTCAACTTGCACAGCCCTCTGAAATATCTTTACTTCTTTTACATCACTTATGAAGTCTGGTCATATAACTGTAGAGTTCTGGAACCCCATCTAAGGTCACATATTCTTTTTGAACTAATACACTGGCACTAATGAAGGGCCCAGCAGAAATATTTCTGTATGCAGTAAAAGTTCTATATTCAGGACAGGGTTTGGATGGCACATGATAAAAAATGCATAGGGTGATACGTTGAAAAATGAGTCTATGAAGAAATACTGAATAAAGATCAATCTTCAATGAGCACCATTTGTCACAGTCATTAAAGAAGGAGTTCTATAACAGAAGTGGGATTTGGCTGTCTAATTAAAAATACTATGTGATTTTGTAATGAAAGTGATATTATATCACATGTACGTACAGAGAACTGCTCGCAATTTCCATTTTCTTATCTTCCTTTAGGAATGTCGGCTTTTCATATGTCAGTTTAGAGGAAGAAGGAAAACAGTTAAAAGTTAACAGGCAGATGTAGAACATCTCTGTATGACTACTGAGTAAGACACAACACAGGGTGCTGCCTACAGGTTTTTAGAAACTGTCTTGACTTTATTTCTTTTTCCTTCCAATGGTTCAAAAACACATAAAATGACCCATTTATTACAATTAATACACTGTGATATGATGTTGTACTACACTGATAATCTCACTCATTTTACAGAGCTTTTGTGAGGTTTAATGAATTTATTGTCCTGATCTTGCTTGGTTTATGCATTTTCAAGATCATTTTTTTACACAAGTGGATCTTTTGGATAATGCAAGAAACCTACACACCTGGTTTTGAAAGCTTCCCATAAAATTATTTTGAGAAGTAAACTGCAACATTGTGTACATCGTGATTTTAGCTTAAACCTCAGTATAATACACTTATTGCCATTGCTTATGCATTTTGCCCTAGCCCTGTTACTCCCCAGGCTGTCATTTTCAAATCAAGTGTCAATGATTCCCAGTGGTCTTTATTAACTCTTTTTTGCTGAAAGACGAAAGATTAAAGCTGAGCCCATGGAATATTATCAGATGGGAAATATTAATTTACTAAAGCATCTGAACATTTGGAGTAAATTTGAAAACAGAACCATCTGTTACATAAACTAATCCAATAGACTCCACACTTTGTACAGCCAGCCGCTGTCAAGTAACAGATTATGAAACCACGTAATAAATCTTAATTCAAAAAATGTTTCTCCATTTGAAAGGTTTAAGAATTTGTTTTTCCTTTCTAGTTGTAATGTAAACTTGATACAAGCTGGCAGAACTCTGTGACCTGTAGGGGGTCCAGTATTTGCTCAGATCCCCATGGGAGTCTGCGGACCTAGTTTCACAGAGGTCAATTCCAAGGCAATTCCTATGATCCAGGCATTTTTTGTGCACTGGTCACTTAGTCTCATGCATGCCATTCCTATGTTTCTGGGTCTGGTTTTGAGACGGGCATCCCAAGTTTCTGAAATTCAAAACAAGGATTCTACCCACCTTTTCTGAAACTAGGCAATCCCAAGCACCGATATAGTCTGGGCAGTGACCGACTTGAGAGCAGCCCTGAAGAAAAGGACTTGGGGATACTAGTGTACAAAAAGCTCAATATGAGCCGTCAGTGTGCACTTGTAACCCAGAAAGTCAACCGTATCCTGGGCTGCATCAAGAGATGCATAGCCAACAGGTTGAGGGAGGTGGTTCCCCTCCTCTACTCCACTCTCATTGAGACCCTACCCAGAGTACTGCATCCAGTCCTGGAGGCCCTACTACAAGAAAGATATGGACGTGCTGGAACATGTCCAGAGAAGGGCCACAAGGATGATCAGAGGGCTGGAGCACCTCTCTTATGAAGACAGACTGAGAGAGTTGGGGTTGTTCAGTCTGGAGAAAAGAAGGCTCTGAGGAGAACTTATTGTGGCCTTCCAGTATCTCAAGGGGGCTTACAAGAAAGCTGGTGAGGAGCTTTTAGGATGTCGGATAGTGATAGGACTAGAGGGAATGGATTGAAGCTAGAGATGGATCAGTTCAGACTGGACTTTAGGAAGAAGTTCTTCACCATGAGGGTGGTGAGACACTGGAACAGGTTGCCCAGAGAGGTGGCGGAAGCCCCATCCCAGGAAATTTTTAAGGCCAGACTGGATGGGGCTCTGAGCAGCTTGATCGAGTGAGAGACGTCCCTGCCCATAGAGGTGGAGGTGGAACTATATGATCTTTAAGGTCCCTTCCAATCCTGACAATTCTATGATTCTGTGATTCTAAAATAATGAAAAAAAAATGTTCCTGTAGACACGATTTAAGTTAATAACTCAGGGCTCTATTCATCCTGGGTTGCCATCCCTGCTGGAAACAAACACCCTTTAAAATAGTTAGCATTTAAATAGACTTTAAAAAAGCTTTCCTCTCTTTGATATAGAGGTTATGGCTCTACATATTAGGTTATGGCTCTACATATTAGCCATCAGCAAATTTCTAGAAGGTGCCAAAAATCACTTCGTTCATGGCAGCTGGTTGAAAACACATAATCTGACAGTTTCTACATCTAGCACATCTAAGCCTCCCCTCTCCTCCGGTAAATGACATGGCAGAGAACCTTTCTCCTTCTAGTTTTTGGTTATGGTTTGTCCTCTCTACCGACATCACATCAAACTAACAGAAGTTGTGTAACCCACTCCCCTTCTTATTGTACTAATTTATGTGCGTGTGTCAGGGTAACATTCAAAGACGGAAAGAACAGAACAGAACGAGACAGCTATGTTTCCAAAGTACAAGATGGATTTTAATTTCTGGTTTCTAATATCTCTGTCCAAAATGTAACAGCTTTTGCCACATCATATTAGAAGAAAAATTGTATTTTGGTAGTTGCTGTGAAGATATTTTTCCTTCCTCATTTTTGTCTTCAGAATATATGAGCTATAGATTTACCAACAAGCATAAATAACATTCTTACTTAGCTAATTATGAAACCTGTGAAAACAAATGTAGGTATTAGTAGATGAGATACTGAAGATTCATTGGGGTTTAGGTTGCTTTGGTTTAGCTCAGGCTGCACCATAGTAATGTAAGCCAACAATCAGATTAAACAAGGAAAGAAACTTTTCAAAGCACTGTGCTGATACATAGGGAAAAAAAGGGAAATAATGAAAGAAGCTTTAAACACATTATTTCCTCCTCATCTTTATGTGAAGAACAGGACACTGATTCTCAAGGTCTTCGGCTGCTTTAAGACATCCTACCTGAAAAGTGACATGCTGATTGTTATGAGCAAAGGAAGCAGTCTCTTCTCCTAATTGATATATCTGATTAAATACGTCCTTCATAGCTGTCATTGGAAGAATTAAACTGTTAGCAGAATTGGTTTTTTTCCCCATAACTTCTTTACTGCTCTGAACACACCATAATCAAAGACTGATTAATCTATTCCAGTACTCCTGAAACCATTAATCACTCAGGTTGTTTAATTCACTGTCCAAGACAGTCTCTGGGAATACAGCGTACAATTGTTTTTCACATAGGGAAGCACTTTCTGTTAGAGTAACATCACTGACAATCTGACTATATTAGTGATTAAGTGATTCAGAGTTTTATCATCTAGCTGTTTATCAGCCCTCTATATTTTACAATTAGGTATAAATTTCTGCATTTCTAATCTGCATGTTTTCAGCACATTCTATGTCAACTTTTCCAAAAGTTTGGGTATTTTCAAAAATTCTAAATAGCAAGAGAAAAATTGTCAATGCGAAACTTCTTGAAGACATCTGTTTTCCCATCGATTTATTCAACAATTTCCCATTAGCATGTACACTGAAGGGAGAATAGGCTCTGCAGAATGCAATAAAAATGTTTCACTAACTAAATAAATTCCTTTATATATTGTGGCAAGACAAATAAATAAACTCAGAAATTTACAGACAGCCACCTTGGCTGACATTTCACAGAGCTGGGGCCTTTAGCAATATTTTTTTGCTTAACTCCATCCTAGCAAATCCCTGTCTCTTCTCCCAAACCCTCCCTTTTCAACTCTCCCCTCCTCTCCTCTTTCAGGCCCATTTCCCAGTTTTTTCTTTTTTTTCTTCCAAGGTGTGATTGCTCTCTTTGCTCCCCAAAGTCTCCTTCTTGATTGTTTTGCTCTGCTTTAATGAGTCCAAGGCTTCGCTCTACTCCAGAAATTGCATTTACCCTTTTGTTCCCAAGCACATCTGTCTCCTCCAAGCTTTCTCTTCTGTTCTGACCTTCCTGTACTTCAAGACTTCTTTTGCCAAATTTATTTCCCCTCTGTCTTTCTAGTCTTTTATTTCTCTACTTTCTTTCTACTCTCAGTGCACTAAAACCATGCCAGTATTTCTTTTATTTTTCCTCCTTTAGCAGTGACAATATAAAATTTGAGCATTCAGGTTTACAAGCACCATAAAATAGAAGTCATTGTCACTTTTTGTTTTTTCCACCCTGCTATGTACAGGGAAGAGGGAGGCTTTTGAAAACTGACCCAATCTAGATACCACTAAAAACAATAGAAATTTTCAAGCCTCATCTATAGTATCTTAGCCATAGTCAGAAATTCATATGGAAATGCCATCTGATTTTAAATCTACAACTTCTAATTTGATATTGAAGTGTTTGATGATAGAGTATAATAATACCTAATTATATAATTCAGATTTCATGATGTAGTATCATCTGTATATTAATTCTTAAAAGTCTCTTGTCCTACAGATTTACTATTTCTTTCATGTGTACTGTGGCATATGACAAAAATTTTTAGTAACGTCCATCAGTGAAGGACAAGGTAGGAATATTGTTCATTTCACAGGCAGAAGAAGTTTAGAGACAGAATTTTGTTCTGTCTAAAATGAACAACATTCCTGCCTTGTCCTTCACTAACAGACGTTACTAAGAAAAGTCTATTAAAGCTTTTATTATTTTGAACAGAAATAACATGTTACGCACTATCTGTAGTTTATCTTACGTATTATTTCTCTACTAAAAAAGGAATTAATTTATATCAAAGGGGGGATTCTTCCCTGTTCAGAGTGATGCTAATAAACATTTTGCTATTTAATTCACTAGGAGCAAGATTAGAATGTAGGCCAACGAAATAGATATTTCTTATTTATATTCATTACTTTCCTAGTGCTCTATGCTACATTCCTTAGCCAAGCAAAACTCCTACTGACTTCCTGTATTAGGTTCGTCTTTATTATTTAGCAGATTGACAGAACCAGAGTGGTACCATCTATTACTACTGGCAAATAACATTTGAATTCATCTTTCCGTTATTCACAGGATGACTCATTCTGTGTCGTACACACTTCATTTTTGATTTATGTAAGACTTACATTTTAACATCCTTTCTGAGACTCAATTATTTAATCTATTTTTGTCATTCTATTCATTCGCTTATTCAAGTCATTTTTGCATTAATAATCAGTCTCCATTCTTCTTCATTATTTAGTATTATTTGCTATAATGGAGTGTGTGCCAACTATGACTTCTGGCTGAAGCTTCTGGATGAGTGACACATTTAGTGTTGAAAGTTAAAACATGCAAACTTCAGACAGTGAAAAAAGCAAGATATTTGTAGAAGTACTGTCTAGTTTTGAACATCATAATTGTGACTTGAGCCAAGTTAGTAATAATGGTATGCTTTTCCCAGATATTTGTATCCGTACAAGAAATAAATATATTCTCACCAACAAGTCAATAACTGGCAACTAGAAAGGTAGCTCTTCCCCATACCTTGTTAGGTACGTCACAAAGCGTGGGAGATGCTACTTTAGCAGAAATCTTACCTATGAAGAGAAAAATATTAAACGTTTATTAATTAATCAGCATATGTAGTCTGCTTTGCCTGTAGGACTGTGGATTCATGAAGACTGATGAATGCCCAAGAGTTTCGGACTTTTGCTTTGCAGACCCTTTATATTGTTTCCTATACACAACTGAATACCAAGACAACTGCCAAAACTTCCTCATGGGCTGGAAAAAAGAAATAAAGAGGCTTCTTCCAATCAATTACCCTAATCATAGTCCTCTACTACTTAAATACCCAATCAATTCCTCACAACCCCAGGAAAAAGATCATAGCTAGCTTCTCATGCACAAAACCACATTTTGACTTGTTAGACATAAGACTGAAACAATCAGAAAATGTAAGTCATGACATTTTATGTAGATATATTAGTCAATATAGTGTGTGGGTAGTGTGCAGAAAGTGTAGTTCTTGAAAGTCATTTCACAGAATCACAAAGTTATTGGGATTGGAAGGGACCTCTGGACATTGTCTATTAATCCTCTAATAGTATCAGCTGCTCCTCCCTCATCCACCACCCTTCTGGTCTGAGCAGGGTCAACTAAAGCAGGTTGCTCAGTAATATATCCATTCACGTTTTGAATATATCCAAGGATACAGACTCTATAGTCTCTACAGGCAAGCTTTGCCAGCCTTTGAACATTCTCATTATAAAAAACGTTCTTTTTTAATTTGAATATACTGTGTTACATTTTGTTTCTATTGCCTCTTATTCCTTCACAGGATATCACTTACAAGAATGTAGTTTCACCATCTTTCCTCCCTCTCCTGTTTATCAGACCACCATAAGCCTTCTCTTCTCCATGCTTAACAATCTCTCTGTCTCTTATCCATGTCAGATGCTCCTGTCCCTAAATCACCTTCATGCCCTTCACTGGAATCACTCCAATATGTTGGTGTCCTTTTTTTGTATATAGAGGAGTCCAGGACTGGAATGGGAAAAGGGAAGGGGTCACCTCCCTCCACCTGCTAGCAATGCTTTGTTTAGTACAGTCCAGGACACTGTAGGCCTTTTTTTTTTGCACAAGGATGCATTTTAGCTTATGGTCCATTTGTACATCAGGATCCCCTGGTCACCAGGGCTTTTCTGCAAAGTTGATTTCCAGCTGGCTGTCCTCCAGCTTGTGCTGGTGGATAGGGTTATTCTTTACCAGGTGCAGGACTTCACATTTCCCGTTGTCAGAAATCATGAGGTTCTTGTTGACCCATTTCTCCAGCCTGTCAAGGTCTCTCTGAAAGGCAGCACAACCGTTTAGTGTATCGACTATTCTAATTTTGCATCATCCACAAATTTGCTGTGTGTGCACTCTAACCCTTTATCCAAATCATAAGTGAAGATGTTAAGCAGTGTCAGCTCCAGTATCCAGTTCTGGAGCACACAAACAGTGACTGCCCTCCAGCAGGACTTCATGCTGCTACCCTTTGATCCCAACAGTTCAGACAGTCTTCATTCCACCTCAGTGTCTCTTCCTGTTGTCCAAACTTCATCAGTTTATCTATGCAGATATTATGGGTGACAGTGTTGAAAGCCTTGCTATAGTAAAAATAAACAATATCAGCTGCTCTTTCTTTTTGTCCTTCCTGAAAACAGGAGTGTATTTGCTGTCTGCTAGTCCTTAGGAATCTTGCCTAACTGCCATGACTTTTCAAAGATTTTTTTGGAACAACCTTGCAATGACATTGGCCAGCTACCTCAGCATTCTTAAATGATAATTTCCTCAGCAGTGTTACCACACATTTAGAAAACACTGTCAAAACATTCCTGTAGCTAATTGATATGTACACATGGAAAACAAATCTTGAATTGCGTGACAGACCCATTTTCTCATTTATGCTGTGCACGTAAAGAATTTAAATCTACTTCAGGTCACTCTTTCACTAACCATTCTCAGCAAAGTCAGTAATTAATTTGTCTTCCTATTCTTCCCAAAATAATGAGATAATGTCGTGAGTTCAAACAAATCATGAAACAAAAGTAGAAGAAATTTAATTTCTCTAAGTAAGTGTGATTATTTTTTGTTAAGTGCCCATGGTAGGAAAGGATTAGCTATGCAACTGGTCAGCAAGAGCTAAGGCCAACTTGGCTGCTGCAAGTTACATGCCATAAGGTAATCAAAAAATTGAATATCATGTTAGCAGACTTGCACTTCTCATCCAGAAAGAAAATGGTTGGAAGGAATAACTACTCCAATCTGTGATCTTCATTATAACAGTGCTGGCCATTTTTGGAGATTGCCACTTGGCATCAAAAAGGTAGTTCTCTCATACATTCTAAATTATCCATAACAAAGTGTCAAATTCCCAAACTAAAAGAATATAGTTCTTTTTTGACACAATCTTGTACAAATTCACACTACTTAGAAGAAGCTTGCTAGTCCTTCATCATTAGGCTTACACAGACATCTCAAAGACATATGTACCATGAGCAGAGCCAAATACTTTTCTAAGGTAATAACAGTAATATCTTCAGCACAACTGCTTTCCAGTTCCTGCATATTCATCCCATGTCACTGTTCCCTATACCTCTACTTCTGTTCATTTTCTGTCTGCTTCCACAATTGGAGTTCAAAAACCATCTACCACTCTGGTGACACCAAGGAAACCAACACTAGTATTTACAGTCATTTTTCCTGATTAAATTCTGTGATTCTGGTAATCTCATAAAATGTCTCACCATTAAGAACACAGACCTGGTTTTGTTAATTATTATATCTGCATATGAATCAGTTTGCTTTGTAAGTTCTATCAGGCACAAATATTTTTAGAAGATTTAGGATATCACTCAGTAAGTCTCAGACACACCATCGCAGGTAATTAGGGACAGAACCAGGGGGAATGGTTTCAAGTTGCAATAGGGCAGGTTTAGGCTGGACATTAGGAAGAAATTCTTCACGGAAAGAGGGGTCAGACACTGGAACAGACTGCCAAGGGAAGTGTTTAAGTGTCGCTTAGATGTGGTGTTGGGTGATATGGGGTGATATGGTTTAGGGGTGAACTTGTAGTGTAGGGTCAATGGTTGGACTCGGTGATCCCAAGGGTCTTTTCCAACTTGAATTGTTCTATGATTCTATGATTCTATCATTCTAAGTTGCTTGACATATTGTCATATAACACATGATCTTTGCTTGACTGTTCACTCTTAGCCAGAAGCAAAAGGGAAGTGCTGTGACTTAGCTCAGTCCACAAAGAAATCAACTTAAATTGGGACTCATTTTTGCTCATGCTACATACTGAGAAGACCCACTTACATTTTCCACAGTTCAGCTGACAGATGATAGCATGTTAACACACCGTAATCTGATCTGAAATTGATAGAGCAGCGCTAACAATACCAGACCTTCAGCTGTGCAGGAGGTATAGGGCATAGGGTTGTTGTTTGAAAGCCCCACTCATTTTTGTGTTTTGTGGAATATTTTGTGGAGGAGGTGTCACTCAAGCTCTTTTATGAGCTAAAAGTTAGTAACTAAATTAGTAACCTGGATTGCCTTTTGTACCATAGAAGAGTAAGACTGAGAGTGTCAATACTAATGCAATATATATATATATCTCCTCATCTTAGAAATGTACAGTGGCTATTTATTGATTAGAGATAAAATGTAGCTCCTAAAAACACTCATTCTGTTTCTGTCAGTTCTTTTTTCTCCAGATATTCACTACAAACCTCTGTGTCAATGTATTATTGAATTATATTATCTCTGTGATCTTTCTGTATAACACCATGTGTAAAGAGTTCCCCACAATGAAGAATGTCATACATGATTGAGATATCACTAGCACAAAGTAAGCTAACAAATATAATAATATATTAAAGTGAGAAATTATTACATATTTCAAGATCATTGAACCAGTTCAATTAATTTTGAATATTCCTTTACTGATTTGAAGGGATTCTAAAAGTATTTAAACTCTTAAGTCCTGTTTGGCTAAAATTTCACACAGTGGTAGGTTAAACCTTTTCAATGATCTCAGGATTAGCCTTAGCTTTCAAAGCTCATACAAAGGAAAGTTCTATAGTCCTTTCATCTGAGATCTTATTTTCTTTAGGATTATGAGATAATGCATCTGGAACAACATTCATTCATCCAGGTTTGTGGTTTAGCTGAAAGTCAGTCCAAATTCCTGTAATCACAAATGACATCTGGCTAAACATGCACTCAAGTCAAGTTTAGACCTCAGCCACTATAAAGGGCTGTAGTTAGATAGCGTGCTCAACTTGACACCTCCTGAACACTCAGTCCACATCAACACAACAAGTTAAAGTTACATGCTCTTCTTTTTTCCCCCCCTATGCCTCAACATTTTGTTTCAACAGTTCTCAGAAACTTACGCTAAAAAATGCTCAGACCTATACCTGATGCCTCCTAGTGTCATTCAAATCATAAATTAGAATTTCAGAGCATTAACCAATAGTTCCAAGAGTAAAAAGTGTGTTGCACAATCTGAATAGGCAATCAGTTTATGAAAGGGAAAAGAAGATGTACTAGTTTGATAGTAAAGAACATATCAGAAAGTCTATGAATTCAAAATAAGATAAAATTCAGCTTACTTCAGTCAAGCTGTAACAAACCTAGGGAGCTATAGGTCTGCTTGGACCAGATGTTTCAGATGAGACTTCTGAGTGACACGTCTTAGCCTCCTTCATTCTCATTACTCATTTTCTTGTATGAATGCATATTGATCTTCTCTCATCACTATTTTCTTTGAATCTGAAAGAAAGACTGAATTTCCTCCAGGGTCTGGAACTGGTCAGCCTTGCTTACATTTTTAAGGGTTCATACTGAAAAATTGCTCTTTCTGAATCAACAAAATGTGACAAATCTCTTTGTACATCTTACATCACTGCAGAACTGAAGACTAATATATGAATGGAAACTTAAGGATGATCACTTCCAGTTCTCTCACCTATTTAATGATACTGATTATAGTGTATGTTGAGTAAAGACAATGGGAAATGTAAAATGGATTACTGTATCTGTCAAAAATGTAGATATTAGAGTTCTTACATGAAGTATTATTGTTAATCTGTTGGCTGGGTATTTTTCTTTCATGTTAGTTTTGATTAATACTTTGCAAGACACTGAAGACTGTATGATTTTAAAGCAACATAAAACTACGGTCCTTGCTGTAGTTTCTCCTAGGCTAATTACGTCACTGATCTCACATGTCAATATTTCCCCTTTATCCACAGGATTTCAGCTCTCACTTTTTCAGTGGTCATACCACACAAAGCTGTCTCCCACTAGGCTTTGGGCTTTGGAGTCTTAATATTAACTGAATACTTGTGCTGACACAAGTTAGCACCCATGGCATTTATTGACTGGATATCCTTTATAGTAAAAGTATATTTTTAATTAGAAGCAAAGTCTTTCCAACAAAAATCTCTTGTATACCTTCATCCACCTGAAGGTGACTATCTCAAAAGCTTAACAAGTTTGCCGATATTAAATAGATAGTAGTGAAAAGGTTAATTTACACTAAAGGATGCAGACAACCCATGAAGCGCACACTAAGAAAAGTGAAGAAGAGCACATAACACAGAAGGACTACAAAATACTTGCTGCACTGTGAAACATATAGGAGAAAAGAGAAAATTACATAGTAAGAGAGAAAAAAGTGCCATAAACCCATAAACTCACTACAGGAAGAGTAGAAGAGAAAATTAGATAATATCTTTATTTTCATTTTGTGATTTTTTTAATCATCTAATTCAGCTTGACTTTCTACATTATTTCTATATTTTTGAGCTTCTAAAAATATGCACTATTATTTGAACATGTGTATTTTCTGTTCCTTGTATGCTTTCTACATACTCCTATTACTTTTTAAGGTGGCCCTTTATGCTATTATATTTAAAGGGTTTTTTTCCTAATCTTTCTCCCCAGAGCATTTTTGACTACCTCCTCTTTCCTTTAGCTTCAAACTGAATGTTAACACCTACACTGTTGATGGCTTGGTCATGTACTTATAATTACCCCCAGGTGTTTGTCCAGGAGGCTTTCTACCTATAACCTTAATTTTTTTGTTCCTTTTTCTGTTGGTCATAGAATCATAGAATCATAGAGTCATAGAATCATAGAATGGCCTAGGCTGGAAGGGACCTTAGAGATCATCTAGTCCAACCTCCCTGTCATGGGCAGGGATGCCTCTCAACTAGATCAGGCTACTTAAGGCCATGTCCAACTTGGCCTTGAACACCTCCAGGGAGGGGGCATCCGCAACTTCTCTGGGCAATTTATTCCAAAGTCTTATTGTCCTTGTACTGAAGAATTTCTTCCTAAGATCTAATCTAAATCTATTCTCCTTCAACTTAAACCCATTTCCCCTTGTCCTATCAGTGGACACTCTTGTAAAAACTCCCTCCACCGCCTTTCTGTGGGTTCCTTTCAGGTACTGGAAGGCAGCTATTAAGTCGCCCCAAAGCCTTGTCTTTTCGAGACTGAACAATCCCAGCTCCCGCAGCCTGTCCTCATAGCAGAGATGCTCCAGACCCTGGATCATCTTTGTGGTCCTCGTCTGAACACGCTCCAACAGATCCATGTCCCTCTTATGGTGAAGGCACCAGAACTGGACACAGTATTCGAGATGGGGTCTCACAAGAGCAGAGTAAAGGGGGAGAATCACCTCTCTTGACCTGCTGACCACGCTTCTCTTGATGCATCCCAGGATGCGATTGGCCTTCTGGGCTGCATGAGCGCACTGCCGGCTCATGTTGAGCTTCTCATCTATCAACATCCCCAAATCCTTCTCTTCAGGGCTACTCACAGCCCACTCTGTGCCCAGATTGTATTTGTGCCTAGAATTGGTCTGACCCAAGTGAAGGACCTTACCTTTTGACTTATTGAAGCTTTCAGAAAATCCTGTAAACCCAAATAACTGTACAGTAATTTATTTACTAACCAGATCACCTTCTGTTTGCATATGATTTTCACTTAGCATTCTCTTACTTTCTTAAAGAGAAACTTCAGGTTCAACATTCTTTTCATTAAGCATTTCCTAAAGGCTTTTCTGGGAGTGGATCCAGAAGCCATTTGTAACAGTTTTCAGTACATTAATATTTGGTAATACTGCAAACAGAGTTTCACATGGAATAAGGACTACCCAGGCAGTGTCACTGAGAGTCAGGAGTTTGGTTTTTTTCCCTAAACTTGTGTTTGAGTTCTTTGTCTTGCTGGATGCAAAGCAAACTGTTTTCAGAACGACTAATTTATAGAAAGTTGTCTATTAGTCTCTGGAATGAAAAAAAATCCGGTCTAAGATATGGGGTAAATGTATAGAGGTATATGACGTAAATGTGTAGAGGTACATGGAGTAGAATATTTTAAATTGAACTGATACAGAAATATATATCTTTATTGAGATAAAACTCCTCCCCATAAAAATCAGTAGCTTACATAGAGTTAAACACCAGGCATCCAACGTTAAGGCTAAGAACACATTTTTTAGTTGTAATTCTCTACCTTTTCTTGTCAGTATGATTAAAGGCTCAGATTCAATGTAACTGATGTCTAAGGAACTTTAATTTTCCTTTGATAAACTGACAAAAAATGGTTTCTTTAATGTTAATCCAAAGGGCACAATGTTACAATGGACTCCTTGTGATACGCTAAAACATGCGAAAATCTGTTCTTATCTTCAGAGCCCTTTACTTGCAGCCACTACAATACCCTGCCAGATACAGGGTACACGCAGTGGATTAGTCTGGAGCAATTAGCTATTATCACTTGGTAGTTGTTGCTAAGGTGGGGAGAGAGATATGTGTAATTTCCCACAATGATGACAGTAAAATAGTAATTGGTTCAGAATAAATTCAGGGAACACAGGAAACTATGTAGGAGAACCTGAGGCCCTGCACATTAGGGACATATTCTCCTAACCAGTGTTGAGGCAGTGCGAGGCAGCAGAGGTAGTGGTTATTGATTTCTAGGTACTACCAAAAATTCATTGCTTTTGTCTCGTTTTTCTGTCACAATTGTTTGGACAGATGCACATGCAGCCTTAAAGCCTTTGTGCAGAGCAGTTATATAACAGGATATGAAATCTATAGCAGAAGTGAAAAAAAATGTTGTCTTCATGATTCTAGACTATTACTGTAATGTAGGATGACCTTTCTACCCTCTTTCTGCCTCTTCTCCATAAACACACACGTATTCCAGAAGTGTACCTACACACATTTCCTGTGGATATGTATAAGGCACATGTAACTTTCATCTACGTTTTCAATCTGTTTTCTCTGATATTTTGTGTCTTGCTTCATTTAAGAAATATAACATGACAGAAGTTGGGCTTAAAGGAATTCATCATGTCTGTATCATCACTGGAATGAAATATCTCTTTCTCATATCCCTTGTTTCCATTTTCATTCAAATTGGACGGAAGAAACAGCCCTAGCAGATTCAGCTCATCAGCTATATTGCTGGTAAAAATCTGTTTGGAAACCAGATTCCTCCACATGAAAATGTGTGTGTTAATTAGCCCCTTTTGTGTCAGCCTGTTTCTGAGCCAAGTCTGAAGAGTCATTTGAGGGCACCGAATGTCTGTTCTGAAGAGAGGCTTACGTGATTGAGAGTGTCATGACCACTTGAAAAACTTTCTTCAAGGATGAGAACTTTTCTATTGGCAACATGTTATCAGGAACATCTAGTCCAGCACCACCAAGGATTTTTCTGTTTATTTTAAAAGCACACAGACACTACAACTCCTTTTGGTTGTAGTGATACAGGGAATTGAGGGCAGAAGGAAAAATAGTCAGAGAGAGATTAATTTAATGAACTAAATGCAGTTTATCATTAATAAGTGCCTGTATTTAAGTGCCACAAGTTTACCTATCATCTCCTGCTCCATCTGTAATGCTTTTAAGCACAGAACAATGCAAAAAAAATACAGCTATGGCTTACGAATTTCAGTCCCTGTTAAGAAGACCATCAACCGAGGGGTGGTGGTCAACCTATTAGCAGCAGCAGGAGTGAAATATCCAGGAGTATCTGCATGATATGTGCCCATTTTTACTAAAAGAGTGGACTTAAATACCTTCCATTTTTGTCTAATAAGGACAGTGTATTCCAAACCATCCTGACTTCATTGGCTCATATAGGGCTCCAATCCTCTGGACTGAACTGGAACAAACAAGGGAAAACTAACCAATTTCCTAACAAAACCAGCAAGTTTCTTCATTCCCTTCACCCGCACTAAATCCATGAACTCAGCCTATCTTTCCCACAACTCCGCTCTCAAAGAGGCACAAGGGTTATTTTTTCTCATAATCACCCCAAACTGCATTTCTGAGAGGACACTACTTCCTTCCATTCTCAGCAATTTCAGAAGCTGCTAGAGGTTGCCCCACTTCCCAGAAGTCACTCACAAAGTCAACAAGCAGTTTACCCTCTAACTGTTTTGATGTTGGCCTGCCTTCCAGCAATTCTCAGTTGGCACATAGTCTCCTGCAGACTATAATCAGCTTGGCACATGTTAAAACAGCCATGCCAGGGCTATGGCCAGAATGGGTAGAGTCAACTGCTGTGTCGCAGTTACAGTTTGCCTTGTTACAGTTTCAGCAGCACACACAAGACCAGATTCTCCGACTGCCCACATTGTCTAGCACTTCAAATCTCCTTTATGTGAAGCTGAGAGCATTGCAGTGTTAATGTCAAGAAATAAGCCTTAAGAGAGCTCTGCTCCAACATGCTCTGAATTCTTTGCATAGCTTAGATGATCTGCACTCCTGCCAGCCCACCCTGGTATTCCAAAATATCACGCTTAACACAACATAGCCCATTCTGCCCCAATCTCACATCAGACTGCTTAACCCCCATATCTCTACACAAAAGATGTCCCTTCCAAAACGCTGCTGAACATAACGGATTCCTAATACCAGTATTTTTTCCTCTGGAGACAACCAGGAGAAGCGTGTGATCATGGCCTCAGGGACAAGCAAGAGGAAGTGGACTACATCAGTCCTTGGGAGGGAATATGCAATGAGGCAGATACCCAAGACTATGGTTGTAAGGATGCAGATAAAGGCAGTGGAACATCTCTCCTATCTGTATGGCAGCCTTGGTAGGCAGAATCACCATTCAGTAGAAGTAAATAGTCAGTGCAGACTGAGCTGGTCACTGTTAAAAGGATTAAACACAGAGCAGCATTACTTTAACTGAGCTCACCTGTTTGTTTACTGCAGTTCTATACATATACAGCACAGGCCAGTCCAGGCAAGTGATTTTACCATATGATCAAGAAAAGAGTACAAAGAGGGCATCCAGAATATCCTCCACAGTGGGCAGTAAAGTGACTGCTAGATTACAAGTTTCACAGAGGATTATTGACAGACGTAGAGAAGGGGCTTGTCTTGACTCTTGATTTTGTCTTTGGTCAGGCAGGATGTCCTGTTTGCATTCATATACAGGAACCGTGATAAAAGTAATTTTTTAATAGATATTCAGTGCAGAGTTCAACAGTCTGTAAGATGGAGAAGGCTAGTGGTACTCACTCTTTACCCACTGGCCTTCCACAACTGCATGTTACTGTTAGGGAATGTTTTTTTTCTTAAAAACTTTGAAAAAAAAGACCTTGTCATTACATAACTTGTATTTACATTTTGTTTTTCCCTGATCAAACTGCAAAAATGCATTAACACTACTAAAACCTCCATATAAGGAAGCCCATCAAGCGCATGAACATGCCACAGTGCTTCTGTAAAAAGTTGATGCTTAATCCAACTGTGATTAATATGGGTAGTCTTTTAACATAGATTCTGACTCTATTGGCAAAAAAAAAAAACCAACCCAACATTTTCTGCCTTTTGGGCAGGAAGAACACTTGTATTTAACAACAGTGAAAAAAAGGTCTGTCTTTCAGGTCTTACTACTTTTAAAGACTCTTTTTTTCCAAGGCTAATAAAATCTGCTTAAATTGGAAAACAGAAGTGACTTTTACACTTACACCAAAAAAAGCTGGTTTTGCTGTTTACGAAAAGACTCTGTTGTTTTGGCCTAATGCCAAATATATGTTGATACAGATGGTATATTTCCCTTACCTTGCAAGAGCAGTATCTGCCAAGGTCAAGGTCTTCATTGCATTGGAATAAACAGTGACAATCTATGCTCTCCCTACAGGCATTTTGAAGAACTCTGTACTCCTGAGTCATCCTTACAGCACTCTCCACGCTGCCAGTCCACCTGCTTCATAGTCAATGCCTTTGAGCTTTGAGGGAACTGGAGGAAAACCAGGCAGATACGCAACAGCTGTTGCATGCAGCTAAATTCCTTGTAGTGTCATCGTGTGTTAGTACCAAGGATGTCCACAATGCATGCCCAAAACAACCAAGAAACAGCTGGCCAGAATTATTACGTTCTTGGTGTAGCAAAAAATAACTGAGACTTGACTAGAACAAGCCCTGTCCAAAAGCACACGTTCCTCAACGTAGAGTGATTATATTTGCAGAGGGCAGAAAAATATTTCTTTACTTTTGTGCAGTAGGTTTGCTTCTTCCTTGGAGCCTTCTTCTTCTTTCCTCATTCCTCTCCAACCTTGTTAGTCATAACTAATCAGAACATGCAGTCACAGAAAGATCAATGTCAATGTTGAAGGGGAACAGTGAGAAGGTTCTCTTTGATAAGTATCATGATGGACCACAGAGTGTTTGTGGTATAGAGCACAGAAGAGAGCAAGTATCCTTGCTAGAGATTCTAAAAACAGACTATATCCCAAGAACATCCCGTGAACATGGATGATGTGGTTGAAAATTGTGGGATATGCGTTGTGGTCTTGTACATGACCAAGATAATCTTGTTGAGGAGACCCTCTGGAGCAATGCTGAGGAGCTATGTAACTGTAGGAATCTAGTACCCATAAATAACTTCTTCCTTTCTTGAGCCTGTCCTAGAGCAGGAGAGTTTCTGGGCCATCATACCTTTTCTTAATTTATGCAGGGAGGAAAAGTCCCTGGAAAAGGGTATTTCTTACCGTTGCCGGTAATGACAAGATATTTTCCAGCTACACTGCAATAGAGAGATATGCATAATGTTTCACCACCTTCCAAGGTCCTGATTCCTTTTTTTCCTGAAGTTATAACACTTAAGATCAATGTTTGTTTAACATGAACAAGCCTGGACATGTCTATCTAATCCAAGTCTAGTAAAATGTGCCCATGTCGCTGATGAGGCATTGAATGTTGAGTTTCTCTTAGAGGAACTTTTGAAATACAATCAACTAATAAATAAATGTTTGGGTTTATTTGTTAATATAGGTCAATCTTACAGTTTATCAAAAGTCAGTCACCTAATAGTATGCTTGAATCTGTGTGTGGTTTGCTTTCTTTTTTTCCTTTTGATACTTCTGGTATTAGCTTGATTTCAGAGTTCCTACAAATTTACTGTAAAAGATCTGTTTGACAATGAGAGAAGAAGTTGCCAGCCATGCCAATTACTGTGATTTTGTGGTGTGGGACTTTAGGCCACTGGTAACTGAAAGCCCACGCCAGAAAAAGAAAATGCTTTTCTAGGCATCTTGGTTTCTTTCACAACTGTATTTACATATACCATTCAAGCTATGGCTTGATAGTATGTTATCTAAAGAAAGAGATTAGGTTTACATTAGAACTTTTCTAAGTAACTGGTATTAAGCAGGGACATAGAAGAAATTATTTTTTAAAAAAATCTTTTTTTTTTTTTTTCCCCTAGGAAAGCAACATCTGGAACAAATAGAGTCTCTAACTGATTATCATTAACACAATTGTGTTGTGTTCTCAAAAAGCTATTAAAAAGTGTTAACATGGTTACATCATGAACTTCAGCTGGTTCTTATAATACATGAATCAACTCAAAACAGAAGTGTTCACATAATGCATATTTAAAATGCTGTATTGTAAAACATGATTTTGAGAACATTTTCACTAATATTAGGATTACTTAACAGCTCCAGCAGTTTGGGGTGTTTTTGAGAATAACAGTATCAGCTAAGGCACTTCTTTTAGCAGATAGACCTTCCTGACAGAGCTTCCCACCTGAATAACAGGACCACCCTGGTTAGTTTGCCATATAAAGTAACATGATAGCCAAAGACCACATGCCTGCAGAGTTGTGAAAGGATTTCACATGTTTGAAATGAAGATTGCTCTGGACTCCCCAGCTCACCTGACAGCCTTGGAAACCCAGTAGTAGTTTGCAAGTACAATTAGTACACAATGCTTCTGGAACATGTCAGATCTTTTTGCCCACCACATCACGTAATTGTTGCCTCCAGTAAGACTGAGTCACATTAAAATGATAAGAGGCTGTTTCCCAGGCAATATTGAGTCAATGAAGTTCCTGTGACAGTGTATGAACAGTGAAACTGAGGCGCAGTTCTGTGGTCCTCTTTCGAGGTGCACATCCAGTCCACGTCTTGAGCCTCAATTCAAGACCTGAGCATGCATCCCTCTTTGCTATAATTTCCGAAGAAAGGTGATGCCAAAGTTGCCTGCCATGTGAAGTGTAGACACAGCCTCCAGAAACACCACCAGTATGGCATTGACCACAACAATACAGGCTGTTTTCTTCTGTGTTTGGGCACTACATGCCATGTGCAGCCACAGAGGAGCAATAATAATTTTACAAATGGTAATGAAGTACTACTTTTGTGGCAGGAGCAGTAAAGTATGAGCTAAAGGAGGGAGTCTCATGCTCAAAGCATAAAAAAAATTACATGTTTGCTATTTAGATGGATGTTTTGCAAGACTGGAAAGTGGTCTTGGAAATACCAAACGTGTCGCCAATCGCATAGCCACATGTTCATCCTTTTATTAACCTGTAATTATATGACCACAGAGTATTTCCCCCAAAGAATTTTTTCTTCATTCAGAGAAGACACCAAATGTATAGTAGAGGCTGATGAAAGGGTTCAGGTGCAACTGTAAATCTTGGGGTTTTATATGCTGTGCTTGATTTTTCAACCATAAAATCCCCTTTTTAATTTAAAGGTAAGGGAATGTTATTTTTTTATAATAGCAATGTCATAGATTCATCTGATGGAAGAAATACTGGCAAAACAGACAAATGTTCCAGTAAAGAGCTGAACAGTAAGTTTACATGTATTTTAATATAAACAGAATCATATATACCTGCCACAACAAAAAGTAGACAGAAGAAACACCTAGCATACTTTAATTTCCATATAAATAAGCTTATAGGATAAGAATAGAAGAAAATGATAAAATTTATCAAGATTATATTAAAAGAAACAGAAAGCTGCCTACAACAGCACTGTAATCTTCTATACAAAGATTGAAAGATAATTTTTAAAATGAAAAAAAAACAATTGCAACCGATTCAAGCCAGTTTGTTCATCTCTTGCTAGAGTCCACGGTTCAATGATTAGTCCACTCATTGTAAAGTCTCCTAATACTGTATAAAAATATTCCAAGCATACATGATACAAAGCTCCAAACAAAGCTCACTTTGCCTGTTAAAATTTGCTCAAGTTTTGACAGGTTAATTTTGTACCTGCAGTCTTTATGCCAGCTCACATCACAATTGCCTGCACCCTTCTAATGTTATGAAAAATAAAATACCACGTATCCTTCTGCAACCAGCAAAAAACCACAACAACACTGAAATCTGCTCTGCTTTGTTTAGCTGAAATGTGATCTTGTGTTCACAGCCGATCTGGCTCAGACTTGTGTTTTTGAATGAACCAGAGGCATACAGATCTTGTGTTAATGACTATAGAAACAGTTTGTAAAAATCTGAATCAATCACCAAAAGACAGGTAATATTAAACAAGACCAAATCCAGACAAATGAAAAACAACAAAAAATCAAAACAAACAAAATAAACCCACAAAAAACACATTGCAAAGTATAGATAGGCACCATCCTTCTATGTATGGGGCTTTTTCTGTTAGAAGACAAAAGAAAGCATATGCAAACTTGAAAAGAAAAAGAAACCTTTTAAATCAAACAGTTCCACTGATAAAAATCTGTTATACAGCCTGCTACACTTTTCAGATCTTAAAGGCATGCTTTGAAACACTGATGATGCTTGGAAATATTTGAAAACTGCATCAATATTAATTTCTTTACCATAATGATGATGCTGTTACCCGTAAAAAGAAACATTTTAAACAGTAATATTTTCTTAAAGAAGCAATAATAATCTGTGATCTATAAAATATTCTATGTAACAAAAAAACATGCAAGAAAAAATAAGGATTTACCAATCTAAAGATGTGATAGCTATAAAAGCAAACACAGGCAAGTCCTGTTTAAATAGACAACATAGAATATACAGTAAAAGTGTTCTCTTCTTAAACTTGTGAGAAAAGCTAAAACTGTAAAAAATTACATTATTTGGCCTAAGATTCTAATTTTTCTTCATCTAAACTTCTAACCTTTGATACTTCTCAGGAAACTTTCCCCCTAACAACGATAAAGCATGTTTTACTTCTTTTTGTGTTTTTTTTAAATGTGGTAAAACCTTTCATGTTTATGACTTTTAATTTTTTTTTAAAAATCTAATATTCTACATAAGACTGAAAGAGAAGAAGTTAAACAATTATGGAAAGAGTAAGCAAGATTCAAATTGTTCTTACCAGTCTCAAAATGGCAATCGCCTCTTAGCACCAAGAGAAATCAAGTCAGCACTGCAGGTGCTCATTACTGCTGAAAAACAGCTCAGCCAGCAGCCTCTTAGCCAGCAGGTTTTTGTTCTGCACAGAGGCATGGCTCAACACATGGACAGGTTCAGAGACTGTAAAAAAAGTTCTCACACTAATGAGTCTGCTTGTAGAATCAGGACCCTACTCTATAGATCAGCCACATCTACATGTTTACACAAACGGTTATTTATTAAATCATTCCCTATAAATCCCAAGTATGAGGGTAACAGAGCACTGGAAAAAGCTGCCCAGGAAGGTTGTGGAGTCTCCTTCCTTGGAGACATTCAAAACCCGCCTGGACGCGTTCCTGTGTGACCTACTGTAGGGGAAGCTGGACTAGATCATAGAATCACAGAATGGCCTAGGCTGGAAGGGACCTTAGAGAGTCCAACCTCCCTGTCATGGGCAGGGACGCCTCTCAACTAGATCAGGCTACTCAAGGCTCTATCCAACTTGGCCTTGAACACCTCCAGGGAGGGGGCAGCCACAACATCTCTGGGCAATTTATTCCAAGGTCTTGCCGCCCTCGTACTGAAGAATTTCTTCCTCAGCTTCAGTCTAAATCTATTCTCCTTCAACTTAAATCCATTTCCCCTTGTCCTGTCAGTGGACACTCTTGTAAAAAGTCCCTCCCCAGCCTTCCTGTAGGTTCCCTTCAGGTATTGGAAAGGCAGCTATTAGGTCCCCCCAAAGTCTTCTCTTTTCCAGACTGAACAGTCTCAGCTCATGCAGTCTGTCCTCACAGCAGAGGTGCTCCAGCCCCTAGGTCATCCTTGTGGCCCTCCTCTGAACACGCTCCAACAGATCCACATCCCTCTTATGGTGGGGGCATCAAAACTGGATGATCTTTTGAGGTCCCTTCCAGTCCCTGACATTCTGTGATTCTGTGATTCTGTGAAGTAATACACAGCTAGTCATTGGTGTCTGCCACCTCATGGGGTGCAATTCCCCTTCCGGTTATATTTCACTGTTTTCAGATATTACTGCTCACTTACATAAATTTAAATAACAGCATTTCTTTCTTAAACAGCAAAGTAATGAAGCGTAAACTGTTATCATACTTGAATATTAGCATTGTATAGAGAACAGTCATTCCAGAAACAGCTTTGCAAAGGAGGTCTTTGACAAGAACACTTGTGAATAGTGTAAAAGGAAAAATAAGAAAATAAGTAAAAGGAAGCATCTGTTGGGAACTCTTCCAGCTATGTTTAACACTTTTGGAAGATGACAGAGGCATAATATGCACAGGGCTAACACAGTAACTTGTCACTTCCTATAAACACACAGAGGTGTTTTTTGGCCATGATGATGTTTTCCAGAAAAATACATAACGTGGCTTGCTCTGCTTTCCCTCTATGAGTCTCAAAGTACATCAAAAATCTTTTCAGAGCTATTATGCCTGTTTCAAGACAGGAAAATATGGAAGCGATTGGAGAAATGGCTGAAGTGGCTCAAGCTAATACAGTAATTCAGAGATAGACATGGTAGTTAGAGCCAACTTTAATGCAATCATATTTAATATCTATCAGAGATCAAAGATGCATCTTTGTTTTAATCCATTCACATACAGGATGCTCTGAAATCCAAAACAACAGATCTGCAAAATCAGTCTCAATGGTCTAAGCTACCATCAGCTTTCAGAAAACCCAAAAATATATTCAATGACAAAATAACATTATCAAAGACAAAGCAGATGAAAATAAAGGGTGAAAAATACATCAAGCTTAGTAAGCAGTTATTGTTCAGTACCATAGAATCCATGTGTGAGTTAAGATAGATTCACTCCTATTTTGCTAAATGCAGAGCCTCATTCTGTTATAGTCTAACATACCTCATATTTTAAGATGAAAAGAGGGAAAGGAAGTCTGATTTGCTCATTTGATCAGATAGTACCATTAAAGAAGACAGTTGAAGAGATGGTTGCTATATCCCAGGGTTACAGTAGAGACTGAGGTCTGAGCTTTAAATGGCACTGGTTAAGTCTTTGTTAGAGAGAAGCACTCACGAATCAGAATCAATATAGCTTCTATTTGGGGCAAGTTTGTCATTCTGTGGGTTCTTTTCAGTAGTTCAGTAGTTAAATGAATTATTCAGGAGTTACTTAATGAAAGCAGCATTGACCAAAATCTAAAAATTATAATCAGGTGAGGTGGTTTATGGGTTTAGGCTATTTATTTCATTAAGTATTAACATTTTGATCAAAATAGAATATCACTGTAACTAATAGAACAAACAAGATGTGGCCAATGTATCTGTAATTTCTATCTGAAGAAAGTAGAAGTGAAAATGTCAGAGGGGTCTTAGTCTTTGAAGGTGCGGAATACGCTGGCTACAGTCCACAAAACACTATAAATTTTATGAGATAAGCCCCTTCTGCACAGTAAATCATGGGAGCCAGGGGAAATGAACCCAGAAGAAAGAGTCCTAAGCAATGCAGTAGGAGCCAGAATAATTGTACATTAAAGAAATTAAAAATGGACTAAGTAGATTTTTTTTTTTGTTTAGAGACATCTTAGTTCCTCTCTGAATAGAGTTTATTTATATGTATAGACTTTAGAAAATACTCCTTATTGTAACTCATGCAAACACTCTTCAGGTCAAGAGAAAATAAAAAGGCATTTTTGCCATGTGCTCACACTGCTTTGTATGGAAATTTGCAACCTGCTTTTGATAAAATTTACAGTATCAAGGTTGTATTTTACAGTTCTTTGAGTCAGCAAACCAAAACCAAAAGAAAACAAAAAAATCACACATTGGTATTAACATCAATATATCTAACTTATGGAAAAATCATTGCATTTTTCTTCCTTGTGATACAGACATCTAAGTGATTTGTGGAACTAGTCTTTCATCTGCCAGGGAGCTATATGTATAGAAGTAAACCTCAGCCTACCATAATTCTCATTTGTTTTGTCTTCTTACTGTGCATGCAAGCATAGAGCTTATGCAGTCATATTTCTCAAATTTCTTCCTCTGTTAATTCTGACTTTTTGCTTTATTAGTAGTAAGAAAGCAAACAACTTTTTGGAGCAAAGATGATCTATTCAGTGCTTATCACTAGGAAGGGGAGACTACAGACGGCTGAAGCTGGGAATTTCCAGTTTAATGGAAAATTCTGGTATTCTGATTATTCTGAATCAGAAGAAAGTATTTCAAAATTTCCCACAAAATAGAAATTGAAAAAAACTCCAAAAAAATGCTTTCAAAAATGTTGAAACACATTTTGTTTCAGCTTTTTAGCTTTTTCTATTTAATATTAGTTTTTATATTTTGCATTTTTGTTTTACCAGTCTTGACTATGTGTCATCTTATGCCACTCCATAAGTAATATATTATAATTTAAAAAAATATTTGAATTGTGAGTGTAATACAACTAGTACTTGATATATATTTAATTTGAGTAGGAAAATAAGATCAATATTTGGTCTTATATTATTTTTAGCAACACTACAGTACTTCATTTTATTCATCACAGCATTTTAACCACACACTTTCTCTACATCCTAGCTGCAAGCAAGAAAGTCCTTGGTTTCTTGTGATCTCAGCATTCTTACTCCATGAAATTTGGAGTATTTGGTGTTATTTGGACCTGTTATTAACACCACTACCACCTATAAGGACTAATTCTGGACCGAGGTTCTTATGCTTCTGTGCTACTCTTGAAACACTCGTGTTTTCTTGAACAGCAGACATGAAAGATTTCAATTTACTTGATCCTCATTTAATCATGATGCTTGCCCTTTCCCTGTTCTGCCCAACCGAGATACTGTTTTTCATGGCACTGCTCTCCCCTTGGTGTCTCTTCAACATCACCAATGTAATGACAGCTCAGATTGCATGCTCTCATCCTCTCCCTCAAATTTGTTACTTGTTTTTCACGTAATGATGATGCTACTTAGACTACAATGAGAAAAGGTGTTTGGGGTTTTTGTTGATATTTTTAAACAGTTTATTAGCTCAAATGAATCAGTAAATGATTTATTTTTTGATTTCCTAACTTTTAACTTGATGAAAGTTTAAAGATCCCTTCCAGCCCAATGCATTCTATGATTCTATGATAGGAATTTTCCACCATATTCTTGACTTATCACTAACTTCAACATATCCTTCTATATTAATAAAATACTCCCTTTCACCCCTTTCTCCAGAGTTGTTTCCTAGAAAAGAAAGCCAAATTTCTCCAATAGTAAACACATAATATTTTACAAATAGTTCACTAGAGACTATAAGAGCTAAACGATTCTTTCTGTGTTTCAGGAAATAATATTAACACTGTAAATAACATTTTGTCTTATCCAAAAGTAAACAAGATGATTTATGAAGCAAATAAGAAGAGAGAGTTCCAAACCAGAAGAGCTTAAGCTGGAGGCTAGGCAAAGGAGAATGAGGAAAATAGACACTCGGATAATGCTGAAATTCAATGAAATTTTTTGTATTATCTGCTTTAAAACCTCTTCAGAAATGGATCACAAAAATAGTAAATGACAGAAGACAGAGTATCACTATTTATGAAGAAGCCAAAGGTAATACTCAGGCCAAAGGCTGTACTTACAGGAATCCCAGATCGGCATGCCAAAAGAAGGTCTTATGGTGGGGTTCAGTTACCTGCAGGTGCTGAAGGCCATTTGAGATGCCCTAAACTATGCAAGAAATCTAAATGAGGTCAGCAGATAGGACACAGAGACTTATGGAAAATAAGTATCACTCTGCAGGGGAAGCTGGGGACATGCAGGATATCCTGCAGTACTAAAAACAGTGCTAAGATTCCTAGATTTGGGCAAATTAATAATGTCTTTAATGCCTAATATCATGTGTGGGACCTCACAAGTTAAAAAAAAAATAATCCACAAAAGATAGAGTTTCAATTGGCCCAGTGAGCTGAATTCAGCAACCAGTCAGTAAGTTAAGGGAAGACTGATAAAACACTATTCCTTCTAAAGGCTCTTCTGCTTTTTGGTGGAGAAGACAGCGGACACATTACCTCTAGCATTCAATATAGCTCAATCATCTGGTCACACTGCCTGAATCTTGCCGCATCTGTATATGTTCAGTGCAGGATGAATGTCCTTAAAACAAGATAACAAAAGACAATCTTGTCTCTGCTGTTTTCGTCTAATGAAGAACAGCGGTTCACCAGCCATTGTGGTTATTCTATTCTGTCTTCTGCCATGCTCTCAGCCCTATCACTCTCAGGTGATACCTGTTATAGTGGTTCTATCTTGGTTCTAGAAAACTTATAATCCCAATGTAAGAAAAGAAGTAACAGTTAGAGATAACAAATAACTCCTTACAAGTAAGAGTGATCTAATACAGAGGAATGTAAGAGGCATACCAGTTGCCTTATTGTAGTTAGATTTTTTTAGGCATCGTGGCAATGTTCCTGTCTCTTAAGGAAGGATTTAAGGCGGGATAATATATTAAGTAGGGTAATTGATATTTGTGGTTTTGCTAATTGTCTTCTATAAAATAAAGCTCTCCCTGGAAAAAATTGATACAGGAGGTCTACAGCATTAACACCTGTTAGTGATACCATAGAAGTATTAAAATGCAAAAGATGAGGATCAGGATACATAAACTCCTACATGTCTGATTATCTCTCTCACACATTTCACTTATCTTTGAGGCTATTATATCACTGCAGGTTATAATTAACAAGCCAAATAAAGATATATATGCTATTACCTTTTAATGTAGACTAGCTACACACGTTCAAATTAAATATTGTTTTCTGACCTGGACATCTTTTGTGAGTATTTTGTTGACTACTCTACACTCTGTAGCTTATAGGGTCATTTTATTCAAGATCAATACGTCCTGAGGAACGCTTAATTTTCTAGAAAAAAAATGGAGTTAACTTGTTAGTGAGGAAAAGCATTTTACTATCAATAAGTCTAAAAATTACTACCAAAACTCTTTATTGAATCTACGCTGTTTTCCTGCCCTCTCTCAATGTCACTTCAAAACAAGAACTAAAAGAAAGAAGTGAAGTTAATTAGAAACTTAGGCTGGTGATGTGGGATGAGGTAGGTGTTCAGAATGGCTCCATGTTAAAAACAGGATTAGCCACGATTCTCTGGCTACCCTGAAAGCTGGAATTGCATCTTCTGCTGTGTGCTGCTCTTGTGACCAAAGGAGGCCTGGTGAAACCTAGGAGAAAGCGAGCAGTGAGGAGTGAAACGAGAGTTTGAAGCTCAGGCAGTGGGGAAGTGATAGATGAGTGGATTCCTTCTGTTATTTAGGAAGAAAAAGGCAGAAGTATGTGCACCCATCTGCAGTACTGTAAAAGTCAAAAATAAAGACTATCAGAGCTTTGATAGTTTGCCTTCGCTCATTCTTCTGCTAGGCTGGTGAAATAAACGATATGTGTGCTATGATAAGATATGTGCAGAGCAGTGCCACTATACAATGACCTCTGAAATTCAGAGAAAAATAGAACAGATCAGGATATTGAAATACAGTATATGCAGTACAAATAGGTATGAGAATACTTGGAATATTGGTACTACCTGAACTAAACAAATTTACTTTAAAGTGTCCTCGAGATTCTGCCATTACGCTACATTAGAAGAATTCCTGTCCAAAGATTAATCAGCTTAGCCAACTGTACAACATTTAAAACTGCACAGACCAGAGTATTAGTCATTTGCAGAGGACACAAATTACTAAATATGTCCTTTCTGCCTGGCAAGCACCACCTAGTTCAAGGTGGATCTGAAAACTGAGAATGGATCTCGGCTAACATGATCTCTATTTTGTTTTCAATAGTGGAGTACAGCTAGCACCTCAGCATGCAACTCTCGCTTGAGTGAAAGGGACAAGGACAAAACGCAACCCTCTGAAACAGCTTTTATGGAAATCATGCACTATCTGTGATATGTATATGGTCTCTGGAGCTGCAGCCTTGTTTAAGCCTCTGCTTTTAAATGTCATTTTCCAAAACTAAAGGGTAAGAAGTACAAATTGTATCTCTAAAACAGCATCACAACTTCATTCTCAATAGCTAAGTATTGAAATGCAAGCATACATTATAAATAGAAAAACAGCTGGCTTGGAGCACATTGCAAGCCACTAACACAGTTGAGGGATTTGAATGACATCATAACCCGTGAGAGCATGTTGCTGGCCAGCTGGTGTTATTTATAATATACTCATAATTGAGGAAAAATAAAAAGACAAAAGTTAGGTATTGCAGAACTAATAAAGTTGAATTGTCTCCTTTCCAATGTCATTTAAATTATTATCAAGAGTAATTATGAAGATTAGTACTAAAAAGGGGGAAAATCAGCAACACATTTAACATAGCACATTTAAGATAAATTTAAGATAAATGTCATGGAAGCCCCCCACATTGGGCTACTTGTGTTACTATATTTGTAGCACTGTAAATTCTAGGAAATGATACAACTTCTCCTTTGTGGTTGCTAGAAGATCATAAAGCTACTTTGCCCTATTTACAAGCAGTGCTCGACAATTCTGTTCCTTTTAGCAAATTAGAAACTGCTGTTTCAGGGTTAATAACACAGAGAGCTGGAGGTTTTAATTGTTACTCAGCATATAGGCATGCCAAGTTTAATAACGTAAAGATGCATTAAGAAAGAAGTAGGTAACTGACTGCCAGTCTCTCTATGCTGTATAAATAAAATACTGGTGCCTCTGCATGTTAATGTGTACGTACATAAAAAGGTATGCATATATACAAACAATGTCCTTACATATATAAGTTTTTATATATTTAGTGCAGACACACACACACAAAAATCCAAGTGCACGCACAGCTATCTGAAAGTTAACCAGGGTACATTTTCTTATTTTTCATGGCAGCACAAGCCTTTTTTGTCTGCTAACCCTTCAGTCACTAATTCACATTCTTTTAAAGGGAAAAAAATATGCTTCTGTGCTCTAGTTTTAAAATGCAAAGGTATGATGTTATTTGTCACCATGCCCAAAAAAGTCCTTACTCGGTAACTTTGCCAGAAGAGGGAGAGAGAGAGAAGGCAAATGCTCCCCCAGCTGTTTCCTGTCTACAGTGTCTGTGTAATGTAGATAAATGTGAGGATTTTCTCTAAATCCCTCTTCTGTTTGCTAAATCTCACTGTCACTGCTAAAATCAGAGCAGATAGAGCCTGCGCAATGGAATAAAGTCCTCAATATTGAAATGTGACATTGCTCTCAACATCTCACATCTCTCTGGATTTCTTTTTTCTCATCATTACTGCTAACAAATTCATTTCCAGACTTTGCACTTTTAAGAAGCAATGGAAAAAATCAACAGTCTTTCAACACAATTAGTTAAGTGCTGCTTTTGTGATTTCTTGAAGGTAAATCTTTATTACTATTTCAAATAATTTTTTAGTTTCATTTTACTGTGTATTGTCTGCTTCTGGTTTGAAGAGTATTGTGCACTTTTCAATAACATTATTTTAGAACTGAGAATTATTTATAAATTGCTGAACATGCAATTTTATGTGATCTGGAAAATGGCTGTATGTAATAGTTGCAATTACATAGATAACTGTAAGGGTAAACTATTGCAGATGCATGTCTTAAATGTCACTCCTATTCAGAGAACTTTGTAATATTTCAGTTATGTCATTGTTAATGGGTCCAATTACATCATTGTCTATTTTGTTAATTAATGCTTCTGAAAACAAGAACTTTTAGCTATTTTCTGCAGGTGCAGGGTTTTGCAGGAAAAAAGATATTGTTCACATGTTAAGTTTCTGCAGTTTTATTGTACACAATGACAGATAAAATGCTCATGCTTTTACAGGGAAACTTTTAAGGGATGTTGTCACTGCAGCAATTTTCTGGCAGCATTGTGACATTTACTTGCTTTTTGCTTTCCTCGATTAAAAGTAAATGTGAAGTTCACTTTGTTTTCTACATTAGAAACCAGCTGTGACTCTTGCTGACCTTGCATATTTGTATAGCTTAAGCAATTGCACATAAAGAAAATGGAAATTCCCCTACATGTTCATCTCCAAGTTTTCCCTGGTAGGGAGGGCTGTTTCAGGAAAGTTTGCATGTGAAGTTTCATGTTATGACCCTATAATTTCTGCACATTAATATAAGCTGTCTTTAAGCAAATTTGGCTTCAATAGGTGCATTGACCTCTCTTTCTGTCAGTTGGCCCTAGTTCAGCTTTGAATTACCATCAAATTTATATCCTTCAAGAACTTTTTTTCTTTAATATTTTGCAAGGACATTTATGCAGTTGACATAATCCTTCTGTTTTACTTGTTTAGGGCCTAATTATTTTTTTTAGAGTGTCTTACACTTGAAACACACTTATTCCTTAATATGATTCAAAAGTGCAGGACTATAGTTGCAATGGATGAAACCATTCTCTTAATGTATAAATGGACAGGAAAGACAAAGATGATGTGAGTTTTTTAAAGTATTGAGCAAGATACTATGAAACATAAAAGTAATGTGCTAGTTCCTCAGCTGGTGCATCCTGCCAAGCTTCCTTGGAATCAATGGAACATACTGATTTAAGTTAGGATGTAGCCCAGATTCTTTACCCAAAGTTAGCAGTATATAAACCTTGATCCATTCTAGAGTGCACATGGTTTTTTTTATATAATAATTACTAGTGAATACTGTTATTACATACCATTTACATACTATGGCTTGGTAATCAGATCTGACCTTTAAGTAGCAAAATGTAATTTTTACTATAACTCTTGTTTTGGGGTTGTGGGTTGTTTTTTTTTTTCTATAGCATGTAATATCCTTAAAATATTACTCCCCTCGAGATACTTATAATTACTGTAGGTGTTCTTATATGTTATTAAAATGAGCAAGCACATGAAGAATTCTTATGCTCAGCTTGTGCCCACTGATAGTTTGTTAGACAAAGAGGAGTTAGTTGGAAGAACTGAGAAGTATAAGACTTGTGGAGTGTTCATATATGACATTCCTCTGTGGTGCCACTCTTCTGGACTATTAAAAGAGGAATGCAGCAAAAGCTGGTTATTTTACTGAAAAAAGAGGAAATTCCAGCTGTGAAAATATGGTCAGTCATTCTATGCAACTAAAAGAAGTGCTTAACCAGGCTCATCCTGAACCTGTATTCAATTTCCAAATGTAATTAGATGCTTCAGTAAACCCCACCCACATGCCAATGCGTTTTCTTTTAAACTCTCAACTTTCTAGTCAAATTGGAGACATTGCAAGCACCCTGCCTGTTTGTAAAGAACCTGAAGCAATATTGGATTACAAGTCTGTATTTTCTTAAGAATATTCTCCTCAGACATAAATGGGAACTTTGATTTTATCATAAACATATTGAATCAACTTAATTAAAATGATGAAGCAAAGTTAAAGTTTTAAGCTGTGTTTTGGAATTAGTTTTGATGAAGCAGTACTTAATGTAACAAATAGTCGATTGAGCCTTAGAAACATGTGAGTCTGTTTTCTTTTCCCCAAAGTTTTTCCTTGTTTGAAAGTTCTTGACTGTTTTTAAATTTGGAGATAAAGTTAGAAATTCTCTGTGGTTTATACTGTGCAACCTTTTTTTGGCTTCCACTAAAGGAAAAACAGTAGATAATCTGTTTTGTTGTAGTTCAGTGCTGATATTTATCTGAAAATGCAATCCAGCTGAAAAGTCTTGAAAAATACAAAGTTGTTAAATGTCTAAGATTAATGTTGACTTCTGGCCCAAATGTTATACAAGAACAAATTGTTAAATACATAACCTTCTTGTATTTGTAATACCTTTCATCCTTCTGAGGCAGTGTGCTAAACAGCTTCCTGCCTTACCTCCTCAGAACAGGGAACCATCTTAAACTGCAGGTGCATCACATTTATCTTAGAGATTCAAAAATATGGCAAGGGAAAAAAAGAATTGATGTTGCTAAGATATGGAATCATTATAGGAGATAATGCCTTGTGTTACATTAATTCATTTATAATCTGATCTCTCTCCATCTGCCATTGAAACCATGTCCATGCATAGAAGCTTGTTCGTTTTTGCATGGCAAAGTTGGCTAAAGGCTCTTGTGAATGGGAAAATAATTCTTCTTTCTTTCTATGATAAATCATGGGATTTAGAATTGTTCATTATTTTCACAGTGGAAATATCAAAGAAAAAAAAATACGGGATAAATTTTGACTTATTTATAGATTTGTATCTTATTCAGCTTTGACTTAAGTTGAAATAGGGGACTCATCCAGCAAGGTGCTAAGATCCCTTGCCAAGAAAATAAGAATTCTTAAAAATTATTGGCTAGACAAGGCTTAATACCCCACTGGATCAGATCCCGTATGAGCAGACAATAGATAATTTCATCATTTTTTTTTTAAAGTTCACTGAAAAAATAAGATTTAATGGTCCCTGGAACCCTGTAGAAACTTTAGGGAAGATTAATCATTTTACTCCGATTCCTTTGTACTAGTCTTCTAATACAAAACAGTTTTAAGCTGAGGTTAACTGTATGTGCAAGAAAGAATTGTAACATCTTACTTGACTCCAATATTAATGTTAACCTTGAAAGAGAATGAAATAAAATGCAGATTTATACCTTTCAAAACTAGTCTTTTTGGCAAGTAATGTAAATTGGTTCAGAAAATGGATTAAGTACATTCTTCTCTGTCCTGCTACTAAATATAAATATCTTTTGCTAGATTTTTTTAAAAAATATACTATCTTATCTGACATGTTGGGTAAGGTTGTTTGTTGATATACTTAGGTATAAAAGGAAGTGAATAAATGGAACGGTGTAAATTTACACCCATTAAGGATTGGCCTTTCTTCAATCATAAGTCCAGGAAAAAGATAGTTTGTAACCATATGTAAAAGAGAAAAGAATTATCACCTGTATGTATACCTCACAGACAAACCTGACTAAAAGCATATAAAGGAGGTCAGTGAAAGCAGAGCTGCTTCCATCTAGTAAAAATACAAATCCTTAACATTCCCACTAGTGCTCCTCTTAACTTCTTGAATGCTTCCAAATGCTAATTTGCTAGTAACAAGAGGACTGTAAGAGTCATTGAATGTGGTCCCATACTATGGAAGGTCCATCATCGACTGCTAAATAACTTTGGCAAGCTCTCTCTTGAAACTTCGTTTATTTTGTCCTCGTATTTCCCTTTTCAAGGTGGCCGGAGAATCACAGAGTAGTAATTATGAACCCTTTTCCTTCTGGGACAAATTTCTTTCCAGTTTATAGCCATTTGTTCTTGTGCCAGTGCTGTTCTTTAGTTTAAATAGCTTTTCCCTGCCATATGCCACCTCCATCACCCACAGCACGTTGGCAGGCAACTGCCATATTCCCTCTTAGCCTATCTGGTCTCAGATAAAACAATTCAGGATTTTCTAGTCTTTCTTACTCTTTTTCTGGGTTTCCCTTTGACTGTTTATTGCACTCTTCCATATCCTCCTTTTGTGGGTGCAACCATAAATGATGGTTACTACAAGGTTCTCTAACTATGTGTGAATGTGAACCAAGAATACTTACCAAAGGAAGTAATCATTTTAGAAAATACATGGACTAGAATACGTAGACAGTTGCGAAATTACGGTGATATATTTCCTTTAAGTTTGTTTGTTGCCTAACAAATGACAGTACATATGCCTTCTCGACTCACAAGGGTGCAGGAGTTATTTTCTTTTAGACTCTGCTGGGAAATCCTGACGTTGCTTTTGCTTCCTTGGCAGGTGAAGATGCACACTGTGTCCTACATTCATTTCTTCTACCTTGGCCTGTGTTTGCTTACCTTAACCAGTTCTGCTGCTGCTGGCCCAGAAACACTCTGTGGTGCTGAGCTGGTTGATGCTCTTCAGTTTGTGTGTGGAGACAGAGGCTTTTACTTCAGTAAGTCAACCCTTTCTTTCATTCAACTGCTAAACTTTCCATGTAACCCACTGGAGTTTGCAACTGCTCTAAACAAGCTCAGAAATTATCAAACCAAGCTGCTGAATATGACTAGCATCCTCTGTCTCAGAGATGCCCAAGTCTTCAGTGGCCATGAACTCCCAGTAAACAATAAACCTGTGCCTGCCTTCAGCCTCTCTGAGTTTCTGACAAATTTTCCTTTTCAGATATGTTAATGTTTTTAATCACTTTCCAGGTGCTGCCATTCCACCTGCTATGTTACTGCTTTCTGCTGACCTGCTATTGAAATTAAATCTATGAAAGCACATACTAGACCCAAGACATTCGTGAGGCAGAACTACTTGTAACTGTTATGTCAGATTACTTGTAAACAGTTTAAATACACATTGTATCATATTAAAAACACACTAAGCTTCAACATCTGGTTTGAAAAAAACAACCTGGAAGGCAGCAAGCAAAAATTACCATATCCAAGTATTTGTACGCTTTGTCAGTGAAATAAAGGTGAAGGAAAATTCATGCGTGATGAGATAGTAAAGATTAACACCAGTACAGAAAGCAGATAAAAATAAGTCTGCAACTCTGAGAGTATTACTACTCAAATAACTTTTTGTAGCATGACTTGCACTTTGGAACTGAACATCACAATATTTTTCCTTTGCTGTGTTTTAGATTTTGCAAAGCTGTTGTAGTTGGATGAGCAACTCTTTTGTCTTAGAACCTTCTTACAACTTGTTTCAAGATCAAGAAACACACAACTTGTAAATAACAGTAATCTATTTCTAATTTTCAGCTATTTGTTAGTCAAATATCATAATTTAAATGAAACTTTTAGCTAGAAATGTATTCATTCTGAATTAATTCATTAATATATTAAAAACATGAAAGAATTCATGTTTTTATAGCCTCTGAAGCTAGCATTTACTTTCAGGAATAATACATGCTTGTCTGAAGTTACTTCTTTTTCAGGGCCTCAGTTACACTTCCGAACAAGAAAAGGAAATATAGGATGCTTAGTCTATATAGACAAGTAATTAAATAAAGGAGATTTTTTCCTATTTATTTATTTTTATATTCTTTATGAGGTCTAGCCTTTTTTCTTTCCTTTTAAAAAAATTATTTTTCACTTCATCCTGATATTGCTTGCCTTCTAAACTACCACTTAATCTGATCCTACCCACCCAACTCCTATTCGTTTCTATTCATGGAGTTATTCCTTACAATATTTTTCTCCTTGTTTTTAATAAAAAGAGAATTCAGGAAATCCAGATTCTTGCACCCTTAATCTACAGAAAATCCTGATTTCCTTAGCATACAAGCTGCAGACATTCAAACATTTTCACCATCTTCTTGGCTCTTTCTGTTAAAGTTTGCCTTTGAAACTGGGAGCCCTAGTTTCATATATGCAAAGTAATTCACTAAAGAAACATTCTTTTCTGTATTTTACACTTTAGCTATCGTTAATGAGCATCTATTTTGCGGTGCTCTTTAGCTTAGTATTCTGGTGCTAAACACAACATTAAAAATATCAAATCTCTCACAAAGGAATTTACATTTTTTACCAATTTTTGATGTGCTCATTTGAAAGCCAAAATCTGTTACATTCGTGAGCAGCTGAGTTACACTTTAGGGGCTAAGTGTCCTGCAACTACTTTCTTTTCATGGCTGGAAGAAATGTAAAGGAAGGCTTTTATCTCCCCCTCCTGTTTCTGTACCAGAAAACTGTGAGACAATATACTGCATCCTTAGAACAGCATAGCAATGTGTGGTTTTTTACTGTGCATCTATCTTAGGCATTTTCTCAGTCATTCCTCTCCCAGCAAAATGTTTGCCACCTGTTCAGAGAATTATCACACTTTGCTGATCACAAGAGAGGCTGTCACTGACCAAGCAATCAAACTTACTGTATGGGTACTCAGTGTTCCTCAAGGTAAGAGGACATGTGAAACACTAATAATCAGCAATAACTCTCTTTGCATTTCATCTCAGTTATTCTACAGTCACACAATCTGTTTCAAAGCTCTACATTCCCTAAGGTAGATCATCCTTATGTTAAAATAACATAGGCCCCCAGAATGGGCTTCTGAATTTTTCAAGGAGATCTTTACCATTGCAATCTTGCATTTTATCCACTCTCGGTAAAGACTTTCTCTCTAGCTTTTGTTGTTTTCTTACATTCTGGGTTTTCATTTGAAATAACGTAACTGTTGACACCACAAAGGTCTACCTTTTTTTATATGGAACACTGTGCAAGGTTTTACCACTGAATGACCACCCCTTTTAGGGAAGTCTTGCACTGTTGTAGTCAACAGACTGCCATTGATACATTCAACAGGAATTTTGTGAAGTTGATATGTGGCCCTAGGATGCTGAATAATGTGTCCTCTACTTGACTATTTCTGATTCATGAGCCAGCAATTTAATCTGGTTCAGCCCTCTCCCTTTTATTTGTATTTAATCTAAAATGTAGAACTGTAGAAAAGTAATTCCAGTAACCTCGGTAAAATAACTTGAGATCCAAATGTACTGTAGAATGCAACATATTGGAAGTTAGAAATGTTCCACTTCCTGGGACTTTCTAAGTATGCCACATGATCTGCAGAAGTAAAAGTCCAGTGAACTTTTTTTCATTTATTGTGAAAAGGATGTCAATTTAAACTGTGTTTTAAGCCTTCTATTCTCATAATCTGGTTCCTTTAATCAATGGTAATATTTGCCTTTAACTTGCACAGGAAATAGCTGTCAGAGAAGGTTTTTCTTCTGTCATTCTGTATTTCACTAGAGACTCCAAATATAAAGAATACCTTTTGGCTGAGGTGGAACTCCTGGTTCAGATTCAGGGTCAAACCTTCTGACTATTCCTTGGGAGTTGTGGGTGGAAATTAAGATAAAAATAATCAAGTTACTTTCTGTTGAAACTTTGTACTCCACAACTGCAAGGCTATATCTATGGCTAGGACTCGAAAAAAAAAAACAACTTCTTTTACATAGTTTACTTTGCCCAACTTCTTACCTATAAAAGGAAATTCTTTACAACTTCTGAAGAGATGTCCCAGCTGCTTACCACACATAAAGAAAAGTATTAATTACAAGAGGAAATCAAATGTGGCTTCTGCCACTCCTTTTCTTCATGAGGTAGACCAGCAAGGAGCATTTCAAAGTTGTTTTAGGAGAGAACACTGCACAAATCCCAAAACAGAGCATCTGCTTTTTCCCTTGGTCACAGCCCGTACCGGCTATTTCTTGGACAGCTTTTCCTCTCCTGTGATTCATCAATGAAGAGCAGTTTGTTGCCACCTTTTATCTAGCAACACCTCTGTAGCAGAACTTCTGCCACTCGAGTTTCTGCTTCTGAGAAGCCAAGAGACCCTGGCCACAGCTACACAAGTGGCTACATTTAGACACGACTCTTCTCAGTTAAGGTTTCTCCAGTCTCAAAAACCTCTCAATTCAACAGTCATGAAGCAAGGTGTGATGGCTTCATTTCTTCATACAAGTTGAACTGGATAGACAATCATTCATTCTTGCTTGTCTTGTTTCCTGAGAACTATCACAACCATGAGAAAGGAAAGCAAATGTAGTTTGCTCCAAGAAGCAAATGTTGTGTTCTTTTTACCTATCTTCTTCTCCTTTGAAATTATACCTTTTCCTTATCCAGTAAATGGATAACAGTTTAGCTACTAACACACATGGATGCCAATGAAGAAAGAGTTTTCTTATTTCCTTAGACACTTCAGTCATTTTAGTTTCTAAAGCATAATTTAGATGACAATACTTATCAGAAACCATGGAAAACAATTCCATTACTTAACACCCCCCACCTTCTTTTCTGTTAAAAAAACTGCTTTGGGCTCATGGTGAGTCTTCTGAAGTGTCACTTGTATAGAAAAGAAGGACCTGAATTTAGATATGTGACACAATGGAGTTCCTCTGATATTCTTCAGAGAAGGGAGAATGATCTAGCTCATGCTTCTGTATTCAAAAGAGTGAATCCCATAAAAATCAGGCTTTTCTGGTATCCAGCCTAACGTTCCTCGTGTTAACTGCTTTGTGGAGAATCATTACAGATTTTAATTACTTTTCTTTTTCCTCTAAGACAATCAGAATTGTGTGTTCTCCTTGGGAATATCCCCAGCTGTGCACAACATCAGGCTATTGGTTTATAAACAGCAGAAAAACAGGATAAGACAGTGAACATCATCTTGGGTAATCAGAGCTGTCATCAGATCTCATTGCTTTGCAGAACTAAGGTCTATACGTAGGGATTAGTGCCTTAAAAAGCAGGAAATAAGGGGCATAGTGGTAGGCAATTATGTTTTACTTCTTAAATTTCCCTTTAGTTAACAGCTTCTTGTTTACTTCAGGAAGTCTGCTTTTAAGATGTTATTAAAGTTTCTAGGCCTGTCAAACCTATCAACATAATTACAAGAGACTGCATGACACTTAGTTCTTTAACTACTCCATACCTGTAGGAGCGATGAGTCATTAGCTCCTCTCTGTGTCCCTGATTGAAAGGAACGTTAATGTTACAAGCCCAGAAGAGGCATGCTGAAAAGCTGCTGTGGACACACACAGGCTGTGGTGTCAGCGACAGTCGTACAGTCTTTCTTTGGAAAGAAATGCTGGTCATCTTGGCTATGTTCACGCAGCAAGATCCGAGAGTGTTTTTTAGTTCCTTGGTCTGGCTACATTCCCTGTGCATGTCCAAACTCTGCATTCGTGAACTATTTAAGTGTATTCCCCAGGTTCGTTTCTTCTTATGGTAAAGCTAGCCTGGACAGGAGGTAAGATGTGCTTTAACCAGGTCTGCAGGATCAGTACTCAGGGAACCAGGACTATGGTCATAGTTTATTAATACACCTCTGTAAGAAAAAAGACAGTTCTGACGTCTGCAGTGGTATCACTGTATAGTCAAATAACTGATGCATAAGTTTGGTGCGTGCTCTGTTGCCCCTGGTAATAATCATTGAGAAAGTTCTCTGAAAATAAGCCATTCTGAAAGAATTCTGTTATTTTTTATTACATTAAGAAAGGCTAGGAAGTGTCTATAAAGGCTAACCTTAGTTTAGTGAGGTTAATCTTCTTTAATAACAGAGAGATGTTCTGCCTTCTTTCTCTACGGATCACACATTGCGTCTAGGAGGATTTACCCTCTAAAATACACTAAATTTAGACTCTGCAAACAGGTTTTCTCTACAGCTAGTTCTCATGTCACCAAGGACTTCATAATTTTTCAACCTTTTCATTAAGAGCAACTGTAGTAGTAATGATAATTTTAATGAGGTGACAGGAAACAAACCATTGATCAAAATTTCAGCAAGAAACATCTGTGCAAAAAGTGTCTACTACCAAAACCAAATAAGTAAAGTTTCTCCAGAAGCTCAATTTATGTGTTCTTATTAGCTGTTAGAAATGCTAATGCTTTTTATGATGTTTGCCTTTATCTATGCACTAGACCAAGTTTCAAATTTGGTCTCAAATAGCAGAGAGCTGTTATTTGACATTTGATTCTCTAACTGCTATGTGTGTATTTAATACATTGTTTAGTCTCATGTTGGATAAAGTCACTCAGAGGAGCACTTGGCAAGATCAACATTAATTCTTGGCATAGCTTCCCCTCTTACTTTTTCACTGAATCTTGAAAACCAAGAAAAACCCTTCACTGGCTTCAATTCTGGCACATGGTTTATGCAATTGGCCAAAAACCTTTGCATATGGACCTCTTCATTTGTTCTGGTGTTAATAATGGATTTACAATACTTGATCAACAGGAGCAAGAGTTGCAAAGTAAATTATTTGGTTTAGTAGAACCACACAGTCTCTTAATTTAACCTTTTGCATTAACTACTCAAGCACCTAGCATAATGTATACAGAGTGGTCATTCAAAGAAGGAAGTTCATACAGCCATTTCTCTAGATCTTATTCAGCACTCAGCTCTTACGCATGTTTCTGTTTCAAACCCTCTCACATCACTGAAAATTGAATAGAGACAAAGCCATTTTCATTTCAGAGCTTTGATAAAAAAGGATGGACCTAAACTTGTTTATTAAGCCATACCCAAATGTCAGTATTTCCCTATGATACAAGCTGAATTGTTCAAAAATATGACAACAAATAAAAGGGGTAACCAACAGTTAAGACATTTCTCAATCTAGAAATCAAGACAAAAGAAATACCACAAATGTACACTTATTGAAGAATTTATGCTAGATTTATCTCTGGTAGTAACCACAGGAACTTCTGTGTCAAAAAGCAGAGAAAGCCATTAATTCATACTTCCTTTGTGATGCACTTAATGCAAAATCACTGTGCGAGATAGAGACAAAGCACTGGGTTTAATTGTTAAGTAATTACAGGCATATTTCATGTTTGCATCAGGTTCTGAGAAAAAGAATTTTAACATATCCACAGCCTATGGAGGGGTAAACCATATACCGACCAGTGGGTTACTCCAACTTATAGATAACTTTGAGTTGTTGCTATAAGTAAAAGTTTAAAAAATTGAATCCAGTTAAACACCAAATACCTGTTTCAACGTAAAGGCTGTACCTTAAGTCCAAGGCTAATATATAGCTTTCAGAATTTCATACTGTATCAAAGGAAGAAAAGTCAAATGCTAACCTGTTTTTAGATTCCTTTAAGTATCAGACAAATTGCATAAGTGAGCTTATCTAGTCAATTTTATCTGAGCAACTTTGAGGGTAAATTTCTGACTGCCTCTCCAATGCCAATTCCTTGTGAACTGATTTTGAATTCCATTGAAAAAAAACCCTCCTTTGAAATCCTTAGTAAACTTACGTTCCTTACAAAATCAAATACAAGTCTGAGAGGCTGTATTTTCTGATTGAATCCAATGTACAGGCAAATTTAACGTTTTCAATGTTCTTGCTCAGAACAGACAGAGTGGAAACTGTGGATGGGCTGACCAGGAGAGGAGCGCTGCTGCATCTTATATTCACTAACAAGAAGGATCTGGCTGAAGTGGTGAAGGTTGAGTGCAGCATTGGCTGCAGCAACCACAAGATGGTGGAGTTCAGGATCTTGTGCAGTAGGAACAGAATACCAAGCAGGATCACAAACCTGGACTTCAGCAGGGCCAACTTTGGCCTTTTAAAGCAATTGCCAGGGGAGATCCTGTGGGACTGGATATAACAAGTAAAAGGGGCCTAAGATAGTTGGTTAGCATTCAAGGATCACTTCTTCCAAGTTCATGATCAGTGCATCCCAACAGGCAGGAAATCAAGAAAGAGATCCAGGAGACCCGCATACTTAACCAGGGAACTGCAGGGAAAGCTCAAGTGGAAGAATAATCCAAGATCGTGGAGAAGGGGCTGGCCACTTGGGTGGAATATAAGACTGTTGTCAGAGGATGTAGGGAAGCAACTAGGAAAGCTAAGGCCTCCTTGGAACTAAACCTTGCAAGGGAGGTCAAGGACAACAGAAGGGGATTCTTTAAATATATTGCTGACAAAATTAACACCAGAGGCAATGTAGGCCCACTGCTGAATGAAGTGGGTGTCCTAGTAACAGAGGATACAGAGAAGGTAGAGTTACTGACTGCCTTCTTTGCCTCTACCTGAACTGGAGACTGTCCTCAGAAGCCCCAGAACCGTGAGGCCCCAGAGGATGTCAGGATCAAGGCGGAGTTTGCCTTGGTTGATGAGGACTGGGTGAGGGATCAAGTAGGCAATCTGAGCTTCCATAAATCCATGGGCCCTGATGGGATGCACCCATGGTTGCTGAGGGAGCTGGCAGAAGTAATTGCCAGGCCACCCTGCATTAGTTTGATAAGCTGTGGGCAACATGAGAGGTGCCTGAGGACTGGAGTAAAGCAAATGTCACTCCAGCCTTCAAAAAGGACAAGAAGGAAGACCTGGATAACTGCAGACCGGTCAGCCTCACCTCCATTCCTGGAAAGGTGAAGGAACAACTTTTCCTCAGTGCTGTCTCTAGGCATATCAAGGATAAGAGGGTCATTAGGAACATGGTTTTGCCAAGAGGAAGTCATGTTTGACCAACCTGATAGTCTTTTATGAGGACATAACCAGGTGGATAGATGATGGCAGTGCAGTGGATGTGGTTTATCTGGATTTCAGTAAAGCATTTGACACTGTCTCCCACAGCATCCTCGTAAGTAAACTGAGGAAGTGTGGTCTGGATGATCGGATACCGAGGCAGATTTGTGAACTGGTTGAAGGAAAGAAGTCAGAGGGTTGTGGTCAATGGGGCAGTCTAGTTGGAGGCTTGTAGCTAGTGGAGTCCCTCAGGGGTCCGTACTGGGACCAGTGCTGTTCAATATATTCATCAATGACCTGGACGAGGGATTAGAAAGCACTTTCAGCAAGTTTGCTGATGACACAAAACTGGAAGGAGTGGTTGACAGACCAGAAGGCTGTGCTGCCATTCAGAGAGACCTGGACAGGCTAGAGGGCTGGATGGGGAGAAATTGTATGAAATACAAGGGGAAGTGTAGAGTCACATCTGGGAAAGAACCCCATGTGCCAGTATAGGTTGGGGACTGACCTGATGGAGAGCAGCACAGGGGAAAGGAAACTGGGGCTTCTGGTGGACAGCAGGATGACCATGAGCCAGCAATGTGCCCTCGTGGCCAAGAGGGCCAATGGCATCCTGGGGTGTATTAGAAGGGGAGTAGCTAGTAGGTTGAGACAGGTTCTTCCACTCTACTCTGCCTTGCTGAGGCCACACCTGGAATATTGTGTCCAGTTCTGGGCCCCTCAGTTCAAAAAACACAGGGAACTGATTGAAGGAGTCCAGCACAGAGCCACAGAGATGATGAAGGGAGTGGAACATCTCCCTTATGAGGAAAGGCTGAAGGAGCTGGGTCTCTTCAGCTTGGAGTAGACTCAGGGGTGACATTATTAATGTTTTTAAATATATAAAGGGAGAGTGTCAGGAGGATGGTGCCAGGCTCTTTTCAGTGATGAGCAATGACAGGACAAGGGGCAATGTGTGCAAGCTGGAGCATAGGAGGTTCCATAAAAACATGAGGAAAAACTTTTTCACTGTGAGGGTGCCAGAGCACTGGCACAGGCTGCCCAGGGAGGTTGTGGAATCTCCTTCTCTGGAGACTTTCAAAACCCGTTTGGACACGTTCCTCTGTGACCTACTGTAGGTGATCCTGCTCTGGTAGGGGGGTTGGACTAGATGATCTTTTGAGGTCCCTTCCAACCGCTAACATTCTGTCATTCATGTTAAATCCTGTGCTTGTGAAAACTTCCTTTTATCAAAGAAACAATTTCTGCCTCATCCTTCATCTCTCTCTTTTTTTTTTCTTTTTTCCCTCCAGAGTCTACATTATATTTATATATTTCCCATCTTATTTTTGAAATTGAGCTGTGATCCCAGTTTTCCTATCTATATAACTCTTCTAGAGAAAGAGAATGCCTCCAGACGGCAGACTTTTCTGTTTCCTTATGTGCCCATAAAAGTGTGGAAGTAGGGGAAGAATGTCCTGTTAAGGCACTTCCATTAGGACATTATGGCTTATGTCCAAACTTGACATTATATGGTTCTTTTTTGGATGCAGAACTATTTGTTTATAGTGTTTGTGTCCTGGTGTGTTAGGCAGAAATTTACACAAGGCTGAGTATGCAGAAAAAAGAAAAGGTTGACTTAGGGCATTCTGACTCAATCCAGCTCAGTGAACAAAACTGTTTTCTTTCTGAAAATAAATATTTTAGCAATGCTTATTAACTATTTCTATCTCCATATAAGTAAGCATTTAAGTAACACCCTCAGCTTCTATAGACAGCAACTTCTAAGGGAAGTAATAATACTGAATATTGTTTTGACTTCAAAAGAATGTTAATCAACAGTCATATCCTACTAAGGTAATGAATAAAAACTTAAATCACATGCACAAACTCTATTTCACAGCAAATCTATATTCTAAAAATATTTGTAAAGTATGGCTTATGCAAAGGTAGAAAAAGTGTAAGTGTTGTGAGCAAAATAGTGGAGAAGAGGTCATTACATTTGTGCTTCGACGGCTCTGTGGTACCACGTACAATAAATCAAATTTACAGCTGTGAGGTGTTTTTTTTCAGACTTGTATTGACTCTACTGAAGGGTTTTTTTAACTCAGCCCCATCAAAATGACTGGATAAGAGCTTCCACTAGTATAACGAAATTTTTGAAACTTCTTTCTGTAAGTCTACATTGATTATTTTAGATTACATAAAAACTAATAAGGACATCTATTCTAGATTAACATAGCAGGTTTAAATTTGATACATTTCATACCTTGAAACTTCTGTAGACAAGTAAGATGTAATAATTTGTTTCTACATCCCCTGAATTCTTGAGTTGCGAGTCAATGGGTCTTCCATGAAAAAACTTAGTTTTTCCTATGTATTTCAAGTTTTATATTTCTTTCCGTTAAAGTTTCCAGCCTTTCACAGACATATTTAGTTTGGCAGGAAGAACTTGGTGACTCATAGACTGAAGAGATTTGAGAGCAAGCTACTGAAAATGTATCTAATTTCTTCTTGTGTAATTTGGGAGCAAGCTACTGATAGTATGTCTAATTTTCCTAGTTTAATCAGATGTATTATTGGCAAATACATGTCTCGAATAAAAGCCTTGTTTATTCCTGAAATATCTAGCTAAGATTAAATACAAAAACATGATATATATTTGCTTTTAGAACACTTCTAGTTTTTTCTAATTATTTCTGGCATTTTACTCTAAATCAATGGGTACTGAATGAAAACAAAAGGACTAAAATAGTTTGTATTATGACTCTACTTACATTTTGGAATTCAGTAATATCAAAATATTCCTTACTGATACTTCTTCTAGGTTTTTTTTCTTTTTCTTTCCAAAGCAGGATAGAGGTGTAGGAAGAATAGATGATATTATTACATTTCCATAATTCATGTAGAAAAGGATAAATGTATCAGAAAAGCTCTTATTTGTATTTTATGTTACTGATTGTATTGTTCCTTTCACTTATTCTCAGACAAAAGACTTTTAAATTCATGTCTTTCTAGACAGACAACCTGTGACAAACAATTTTCATTTATCCACGTACAGACTGAATCTTCTGAATGATTCTGAAGACTAAACAGAGCTTGATCCAGTATGCAAAAGGAGATTCCAGTCCAGATTAATGCCATCTACTTTGGGGCATTTAAAAGAAGTATCTGAGTTAGAAACCTATTCCAGCTTATTTCACAGTCAGTGAGAAGAGTAAGAAAATTTCAGAACTCGCATTGGGTTCTGAATATCACTTAAGACATACTTTTCCTTCACTATATCAAGCAAGGAAGCTATGGCAATTGTATCCTTAAGTTAGTTAAGTCAGTTGAGTAAGGACCCTCTATTAAAAGCCTAAATTTTGGTGGGATGAATCTATTTAAAACCACACAGGGAACTTAAATGTGGAGATAAGGATGCACTTACATGGATTGCATTTCAGTTCAAAGCAAGCTGAAGCTTATTTTATCTGCCCTGGCATAATACAGTTAAGCAAAGACCCAGAATATGCCTTACGCAGGTAACGCGCGTGACATCCTGCTCTCTCAGTTGGAAAGACATGGATTCACTGAATGGACCAGTTGGTGGATAAGGAATTGGAGAGAGGGCTTCTCTCAGAGACTTGCAATCCACGTCTCAGTGTCCAAATGAAGACCTGTGATGAGTGGTGTTCCTCAGGGGCCAGTTCTGAGACCAGTGCTGTTTAACATCTTTGTCAGCAACTAGAACAGTGGGATCAAGTGCACCCTCGGCAAGTTTGCTGATGACACCAACCTGTGTGATGTAGTTAACACATTGGAGGGAAGGAATGCTGTCCAGAGGGACCTTGACATGCTTGAGAGGTGGGTCCATGCTAACCTCATGAAGTTGAACAAGGCCAAGTGCAAGCTCCTTCACCTGGGTCAGGGCAATCCCAAGCACAGATATATAGACTGATCAATGAGTGGACTGAGAGCAACCCTGCAGAGAAGGTCATGGGGCTGCTGGTTGACGAGATGCTTAACATGAGCTGGCAATGTGCACTGACAGCCCAGAAAGCCAACCATATCCTGGGCTGCATCAAAAGAAGCATGGCCAGCAGAACAAGAGAGGTGATCTTACTACTCTGCTCTGGTGAGATCCCACCTGGAGCTCACTACACAAGAAAGATATGGACCTGTTGGAGTGGGTCCAGAGGAGGGCCACAAAGATGAGCAGAGGACTGGAACACCTCTTCTATGAGGACAGGCTGAGGGAGTTGGGGTTGTTCAGCCTGGAGAAGAGAAAGCTCTAGAGATACTTTATAGTGGACTTCCAATACTCAAATGGGGCCTACAGGAAAGCTGAAAGAGGGATGTTTTTATGAAGGCATGTGATGATAGGATGAGGGGCAATGGTTTTACACTAGAGCTGGGTAGATTTAAATTAAACATTAAGAAGAAGTTCTTTACTATGAGGGTGGTGAGACACTGGAACAGGTTGCCCAAAGAAGTTGTGGATCCCCCATCCCTGGAAGACTTCAAGGCCAGGCTGGATGGGGCTTTGAGCAACCTGGTTTACTGGAAGGTGTCCCTGCCCATGATAGCGTGATTGGAAGTTCCCTTCCAACTCAAACCATTCTGTGATTCTATGACACAATTCTATGAACTCCAGTTGGAGTTGCTCCTTCAGTCTTTAAGAATTCCCAGTCCTTAGTCTGACTGTGAAACCTGCTGGAGACAGCACTCAATTCTGAGACAGTAAAAGTAGAAGGGAAAAGCTTATCTATCTTTTCTTTCTTGATATAATCAATAGGATATACTCTTACATGCCATAATAAGTAACTCTCTTTCAGGTTTTACTCCTGCATAATGAGACAAGGTGCACTTATTTATGCATAAAAAATGAAACAATTTTTTACACTGCTGTTCACATTGATTCATTTTTAATCCTATGAATATACATGGCCCAGCAGTTTTTTAAGAAATTGAGACAATAGGAATAATAATATTTAAAACCTAGAGCAACATCTAAATATTAGATGTTATTAAAGAAGCATTTTCTCTGTTAGAATGCTCTACCATAAGGTATCATCATGGAGAAAGGACACAGAATGATGCTCAAGTACAGTTTTGAGATATTCAAGGCATACAGTTTTGAGATATTTAGACAATTTCAAGATTTAAAAAATAGCTACTGATGACCTAACAAGCTCATCTATGAAAGCACTAATATGACTGGAGAAAGGCACCACCTGAGGTTGTTAGCCATTTAATGAGTTGGATCAACAGCATGAAGTTCCTCTGCCTTCAGTTCCTACCTTTGTTCAAGGCAATATAGAAATTGTTCAAAACCATTTCAAAGACAACTGCATTCCATGATCTTCCTTAAAGTGATCACTTTGCAGGGAACAGCAATTGCAGTACTTGAAATTTCCAGCTTTAGGTTGTTCAGATCTTGACAAACCTTTTTCAGTAACTACTGTTTTGAAGCAGTTAGAGTATGTGCACTAAAACCAGAAAGGATTATTTATACTTTCTGTGAATAAATATATATACAATTTAGCTTGTTTCAGGTTATTTTCAATATTGTGCATTGTACCATTCCCAGTTGGTCCGGCTTGAGGGAACAGGGTAAATGGGGTAGAAATGAAGTAGTCTTTCCACAACATTCTCTCTTCTCACAGTTATTTGTTGATTTAGGCATTTAAAAGTCATGAAAAGTGATCTTGTATGAGATACTCATATGAATGATTTTCATATACTTGGAGGGTTCCACCACTGTTTCAGGAATTAGATACAGTAGATTTAATATAACTATCCCACGATACAATATTTTCAAAAAGTGGAGTAGCCAAGATAATATAGTAATTCAAAAATTAATAAGATATTTTTGTAGAATTTGACACTTATCTTTCTTTCTACAAGCAATGGAATTAAATTCTACAACTGCATCTCTAATTGCATTAAGTCAACCACTAACATTTTTGTTACATATTCATTTTAGTTTTTAAAAGCAATAAGAGTTGATGCAATACGGGACAAATATTTCCTGTTATTGCTGGGATGAAGGCTAATAAAATGAGCAAAACTCATAAGTTGTCATATTGTCTGCTGCTCTTTTCAAATAGAATTTCATATTCCAGTATGTTACAGATGAAGCTCAGATTTGTGAAAAAAAGCACATTTTGTTTAATAAATCAGTCTTGAACTCCCCATCAAGAATCAAATAACTTGCAACAGATTTTGAAGGCAAAACTATTATCTTTGAATTATGAAACAGGTGGGAGTGTCTTTGTTGGGTTTTTTTAGGATATAATTTTTTTCTAAAGTGTGTATCTACACTTTCATATGGTAGAGAAAAGAGAAACATTGTAAAGGAAAAGCTGATATTTAGTGTAATAACGAAGTGACAAAAATTACACCAAAGAAGGGGAAAATAGTGATGTTAATAATCCAGGCTTGCCCTGTAGAGGAGTTTTTTCCCTTCATGATCTACAGTCAGGAATCCATGAACACTTACCCAAGGTTATGTTAACTTCAGTTGTCTTTTGCTCAGTGCACTGAGGGTAGTATGAGTTAATTTGAGGAATTCTTTACACTCACTAAAGAAAACATTGATCATTGATTTTCCTAAGTCTTTTGGCCATAGGTATCATTGTACCACAAATATTTTCCCTTGACTGGATTCCCACTGGTTTCTAACTAGTCATCTGTTTTTCCTAAGAACTACCAGCTGAACTTTTGATATTTTTCCTTCTGTATTATAAATATAGCAAATAGAGCCTCTTTTGAGCAACCAATAGATACTACTTGTGCCTGATTTGAAAAGGGTACATGCACATCAAAAAGCTCCTCATTTTTAACATTCATTCAAACCAATCTGAAATATTTCTGGCGTATTTTTAAAGTTCATTTATCATTCATAGCACAAACTATTAAAATGATCAATTATTTATACATAAATGTTTGCTGAAGTGTTTAAATTAGTTTCCATTTTGTGGTAGGTAATGACTACATCTAAAAGACTGAACACTAACCTTCTAGATGTGTTAATCTATTTTCAAAAATTGGTATGAGTCTCATGAAAATCAGTGAGACCTTGGAGGGTCCTAAAGGCTTATGAGGCAGATTTTCAATGTTTTTAGGGGCTGCAGAGGCAGATGGACACTCAAGAGGTTGTTCAAAAGCAGTCATGTATCTAATTTGCACTGAAATCAATGACAGGTAGTCCTAGGCAGGTTTTTTTTGTAAAATCCTTCTAAGCATGTGCATATGTTTTTAGATGCATTAGTATCTTTGGAAATATGAGTCAGGGTCCTTAGCTACTTGTCTAAATTTTGCTTATGGACCTTATTGACTACTTGTGAAAAAAGCTATCACTATTAAAAGCTCCTTAAAATAAGAATTGGCATAATGACTTGGCTTCCTCTCTGACGTTAAACATACTAATACGCTTAGTATGAAATCTTCTTATTTCTAGCATAAATATGTGAAGCATCAGATGAAAGCTAATAATTTTGCAAGTGAGCTAAAAATAATGAAGGCTGAATTTCAATAAATATTCTAAGAGGCATTCTGGAACAGACAGTGGTTAATAAGTGCTGTAAATGCTACCTTTCTACTAACCTCATTTGTAAGATGCCAAGTCCAAGAGAAGGACCACAAATAGTACGGGATAAAGATCGACCATGACAAATTATACTCAGTCATTTCAGGAAGTTGAAGACAATGCATATTTTATTGCTTTCTTTGTCTTCTGAACAGAAAAATATAATTAAAATCTCTCAAAGTTCTTCAGCATGTCTTATTTTGGACTTTCATGTACTTGTGACTTAGACCTAGGCTCCACTGCAATGAGAAAATCTGACAGCACCTAAATTTACTGCAATAATTCTAAATATATTGTTATATAAGGAGTAAGAGAATCTGCAGGTTTTATTAAATGTATTAGTTTGTGTAAGGACAACTAATGCAGGAATGTATGAATGAAACACATTTTTAAACATGTGCAGCCAAACAGAAGAGCTTAATGAAAGAACTAGTCTCTTGAGAAACCCTGAAAATCAGGGAACGTTAGCATTAGTTCTGAGCTTTAGTTCTGAGGCCAATCAGTTTTACATCATGATAGGGTCCATCACTAAATGACTATGCTCTTTAACAAAAGAATTGTATCCATAGTTATACAGGATGTACACTTCTTGGAAGAAGGAAAAAAATCATTCAAATATTTATTCTGACTTTACTACATAATGGATGGTCTCGTGCCCTAATGACTTCCAAGACCCAAACACTGCAGACAATAAGAATTAATTATTTTCTTCATAAACTCCTCTAGAGTGCTCATTATAGAAGTATTTGATTGCAGCACTCAGACAAATACATTATGCTCTACAATTTCCCAGGAAATCATCTGTTTCTCTGAGGGCACTTGTAAGGTCTTTTGCCCAAGTAATTGCATATCCAACTGGAGATGGCAAGGATTTTTTTGCAAAGTGATTTCAATATTTCTGCTAGTGCTTTGTATGCTCAAAGTAGAATACAAATATAAGTGAATTTAGCCTAGGGATATAGTGAGGTCATACATTCCCTTTCCACGAGGGAAACTGAAGGAAAAAAGGCAAAAACACATGTTAAAACATACTGCTGTAAATGTGTAGCTTGCTCAAAAGCAACGTCAACATACACCCTGTCCTACCTGAGCTAACAAAGCACTTTTGCCAAGACAGCTGGAAACAAAAGCAATGACTTCTTGCTCTATTTTTGTTCAATCTGCACACCTTTCCAAAGAATCATTAGCCTCTTTCTGCTTTCATGGGAGCATCAGAAATTACCTCATCCTTGCGAGATGCAGAAATTCCAGAGTAACTGTTTTGCAGAGCAGCAACCAAGCAGTGACCAGGAATAGTTTCTGTTGCTTAGTGGCTTGCAATAAATAGAATTCAATGCAGAATCATTTGGAATTTAACGTGATTGAAAGCTGTTAGTCAAGAGATTTGATTTTAGGTGAAATGGTTGAAAACAACTAAGAAATAACATCAAAACATTTACTTACCTTTTCAGCTCATGAAAGGTAGTAAAGAAAAGCCCTATATCTCTTCACAAAAAGTTCACAAAGTACTGTGGCTGTGTAAACACCTCTCTGAGTTGCATGCTAAACCTTCAGCTGGAATAAGAAATTTCCTGTCTTCAGAAATAACACCATAAATTAGGCTTATCCATTCATGGGTACCAACTGGATGAGAATTCATTCAAATAATTTTATGATGTGAGTATTAGCAGAGACCACCAGTGCATTTCTCAATAGTCACTATAAAAACATAATGTTTTTCACATACCAAGCTTTGTTGGCACCTGAAAACTAAAAGTCTCATTGTGTCTTATTTTGAGCCAGTACAGAAAATCCACCTTTTCTTTGAACCACCTCTTCTTCTTCAGTGTGCGTTATAGCCTCGTGCCATGTTGAAAGCAGAGTCATAATGCTGGTTTTAAGTACAGCTTTGAATTCTCTTTAGACACATTTAAACTATAGTAATTTAGCTGATGGCTGCTTGATTTCATAGAATCATAGAATCATAGAACAATTCAGGTTGGAAAAGACCCTTGGAAACATCAAGTCCAACCATTAACACTACACTACAAGTTCACCCCTAAACGCAACACCACATCTAAATGACACTTGAACACATCCAGGGATGGTGACTCAATCACCTCCCTAGGCAGTCTGTTCCGGTCTCTGACCACTCTTTCTATGAAGAATTTCTTCCTAATGTCCAGCCTTTCCATGAAGAAATTTCTTCCTAATGTCCAATCTAAACTTGCCCTGTTGCAACTTGAAACCATTCCCCCGGTTCTGTCCCTAATTACCTGTGAGAAGAGACCAGCACCAACCTCTCTACAATGTCCTTTCAAGTAATGGTAGAGCATGATGAGGTCCCCCCTCAGCCTCCTCTTCATCAAATTAAACAGTCCCAGCTCCCTCAATCGCTCCTCGTAAGATCTATTCTCCAGCCTCTTCACCAGCTTTGTTGCCCTCTTCTGTGTTCACTCCAACACCTATACTAAGGTGACCAAAACTGAACACAATACTCAAGGTGCGGCCTCACCAATGCTGAGTACAGAGGGACAATCACCTCCCTTCTTCTCCTGGTCACAACATTTCTAATACAAGCCAGGATGCCGTTGGCCTTCTTGGCCACCTGGACACACTGCTGGCTCATATTCAGATGGCTGTCAATTAGAACTCTCAGGTCCTTTTCCACCGTACCTCCTTCCAGTCACCCTTCCCCAAGCCTGTAGCGTTGCATGGGGTTACCATGACCAGTGGTTTCAGTGCAGCCAGAGAAAAAGCAAGCAATTCAATGACCCCAAGTTCACTGTGATTGCTGGAAAATAAAAACAAGGGTTGGAAGGCCAGTGCTTCAACACATAAAGAAATATATTGAATACTTCAAAAGATATAAAATTCTTAGAACTGTTGGGCACGCTTCTGTGTGTGATCTTTCCTGTCCAAGTGGCATTGCTACATACCATGGCACCAATCAGAGGGCTGACATCATGCTGTTGTGTAACTCATAACCATAGCAATGTCACTTTTTAAAATGCATTATACCCACATTCAGCAGCTTAAAATCTCAACAGTGTTAGATGTAACACAAAGTACAATTCAGGATATTTATTTTGAAATAGGAGATCTCTCTCTTTTTTCATTTTATAAGGGAGAAAGAAAATGTAAAAAATGTTAATCCAATGCTAACACAGAAAGCTTGGATTCAGGCAACAGACACAATAAGAACAGGTTACATCACCAGTATAACTCAGAGTGATACAGACTGATAAGAGAGCTAACCCCGATCATTTTAATGCACTTGAGCTTCTACATTACAAATAGGTCATGATGCACCAGGGTAAATGTAGTCAATAAATAGCACGGTGCTCCCAAACTCCTGAGTAAATGGTCTATCAGTCCAAATTAACTTAGTATAAGTTAGCCCCAATGATTATAAGTAATAGCTAACACCATGTAGGAGAACTTGGGAATGTAACCCTCCTCTACTTTTTCTCAAATCTAACTATACTTTCAAAAATTATTAGCCTCTTTCTGCTCTCACTAGAGCAACAGAAATTGCCTTATCCTTGTGAGATGCAGAAATTCCAGAGGAGCAGCAAAGAACTGACTGGGATAGTTCTTGTTGCCAAGTGGCTGATGATAAGCAGAATTCAGTATTGCCAGGTAAAAGGAATGACATGTACCCTTTGCCTCAAGTGACACGTGTTACGGAGTATCTGGTGTTACCTGTTATCTGCCCTTTTAGAATATCAGCTGGAACTGTAAACCAGAGGCCTTTTGTTGGACTGATTGTCCCTTTATGTGACCAGTCATCAGCAGTGGTGTAATGTAGTCATTGCCTTCTTGATAATCCATGAGGAGACCATTAACACTGTCTTTATGATGAATAAAAACATGAAATAAAGGCTTACTATACCCTGCAGTCTATATGCTATTCAACAATTTTTGAGGCTATGTTTTCACAAGGTAAGTGATGAATTGCCCCATACACCACCATCATCTAGGGTAGACAGAATTGTGGCTTTTTTGGAAAACGATAAAAGGACCTGAATTGCTCTGGTGACAAATAACCACCATCTGGTCTTTCAAGACTTGGCAACTGTTACTTAAAGTGTACAAGAATTCTGGATGCAGATTACCTCCAGTATCAAACCCACAGTCACTTGGTTTTTTAATATGCTGCTTGAGGTCATCTTGTCGCTAACTAATTTCTCATATGTACACAAAATATATTTATAAATTTTGCAGCCATAAAAAGAAATGGTAAGATGTTGAAATGTGTGAGTCCAAAAGTAAACAATTAAGGCTAACACAACTTCTTTTATGTGCTATCCATGATTCCAGAAATAAGACTTCTGACTATGAGAAGCCAAATTGGTGTAAACTCCCTCTCACCTTTAATATTTCAGAAGACAGGCCAAGAGCTTCTGTAGATAGCAATAGATAGAGAAGCTGGGAGGACTATTTCTAGCTTTGGGGCTAACTAGTTTACATAACCTTGAACAAAACAACTTTATCTGTATTTCACTTACTTTGACCATGTGTGAAAATGAGGCAATGATGTTTATTCACCTTTTAAATGCTTTTGAAATCCCTCAGTTCAGGTAACTGTTCAGATCCATCCAAATACTAATTTTTTAAAGCTCACATATGTATAACTCAACCACTGGAAGGGTTAAAGTTTTAAGCAAAATGCCACATTGCAGCAAGGATGATAAATTATAGGTAATAGTCTATCAGATTTAGGAAGGCAGTTCAGTAAATACAATAAAAATAGATCTGTTTACATAAGGGATAAAAATTGGCTACTGCTTTCAAACTAGAAGTTAATGTATGCCATATTACTGTGGAGAATTCTTCAAACCGTTTTTAAACAATATTGTAACAGTTACATAAAACTTAATGGCAAGTTAAATAGATCACCCCAGCAGGCCCTCTGCTTACTGCAAGTATATGGCACAGAGTTCATAGGTTACTTGAGACTCTTTCTTCCAGCCAAACGAGTCAAACAATAACACTTCTAGGCACTGAAACACTTTTCCTTGGATTTCAACAGAAGCAGATGTGGGGCTGACTACACAGTGAACAAAAAGAATATTTTGAAAAGAGAATGGCAATAAAAACTTAAGCTCAGCTTACAGTTTATCTGTAATCATCCTTGCCTTTCACCTTAACACTAGCTTTCTAATATTACCCTATTCATCTGAAGATTCAATAAATTGGAAGCTCATTTCTTCATATGTGCTTCAGATTCCTCTGCTAAACAAATTGGTGCAGTGTTTCAATCTTCATTTTTCTTTGGGGTGTAAGTTCTGAGTCATCATCATTTAATTTTCTCCAAGCTTCCAGCTCGTGTTTTCTGTTTTTCTTCCTGGATGTGTCATAACAACTGAATTGTACTATCCCAGTAAAATGGTGAAGCCTAGCAGACATCCGCCAGCAACAAAATACTGTGCTCTCTCTCTTATTCCCCACACATTCCACTTTTCACACCACTTTCCTTGCATCCTCTCAATAAAGTGGTAGAGCCTAGTAAGCAATTTCTTTTCATTCTCCACAACATTCTGCCAATGCTAACACAGAGATGAGGCAATAAATCAAGAGTCGCCTCAGTGAAGAGCGCACTTGCCTTGCATGCTCTTTTCCTAGTCCTGTTTCTATCAATATTCCCATGAGGTTAACTTCCCTGAGGTCAATGACTTCCCTGTAGGTAGGATATCTGTCAGTTCTGGGTCAATATCATGTTAATGAACTGTGAAAGTATTATTTCTCAGAATTGCTAAGTAAATTTCATTTGGGAAAACCAGCTGAGAAAAGTTGTACTCTTTCAAATTTAATAGAAACTCTGTTCAAATGTTTCCAGTATTCTTAAGACAGTAACAATAGGAAAGAAAAATCCTTTAGTCTGAGCTTTGAGCATTATTAATTTAAAGGAGTCAACACTCTAGTATATTTATTTTAAAAATACTTACTACACACAAGAATTGCATGCAGAAGAGAAGAAGGCAAGAATTAGCAGTAAGAGAAAGGTGTTACAAGCAAGGCAGAAAAATTTCATCTGGAAAGAAGTAAAAATGATGAATCAAAAGAAAACACAATTTAAGACAGAGGAACCTTTAAAAGTTGCTAATAAAGTTCTGTATTTGGCAGCTACCTCACCTGAACTAGGACTTTGATTCCTTTGAGAGTGAATCATGTTTGAACCAGGTTTCAAGGACAGTTCTCTTCTCGCAAACGCACAGCACTTGCAGCTGTGTTCAATTTTTTCTTACCAGATCTGGGTTGTGCAGCAACTGCACCATGTACTAGCAATCGCGTGTCACTGCATGGTGATGTAAGAATCAGTCTTGCAGTCCTGGTCAGGGCAGGCTGTGAAGCATGTCTGTATAAATCTGGATCACTTCACCGTGAAGCAACCACACGTCATTTAATTCAGTCTCAGTAGAGTCCAAGAAAAAAATGTTTTTATGAGAAGCCTTCCCTCAGCGGGGAAGTGTCAATATCAGACAGCAGTTACAAATGACAGCAGCCATTCCAAAGAGCAGGAGAGCTGCCAGATGACACCTCCTTGAAATTATCATGAGTGGGGTATAAAAAGAAAAGCACTTGCAGCAGCCCAACTCTTTGGAGAACTGAACCAGTAAATACTCATACTGGTCTGATAAACATCTATACTGGACTGATAAATACCTACACCTAACTTTACTGATAAATACTTCCAAAAAAATGCCATTTTTAGGTGAATTTCCACATGTAGGACACAAATGTATGTATCTGAACCAAAATAATTTCCTTTTTGGCTCCTCTCTGAATTTCGTTTTCACATCACAGAAGCACAAGAGTTATTAAAAAAAAAAAGCCATACTTCAGAGAAGAGGTTCTTGCATTTTAATAGGGGCAAACCCTTTTGTCTTCCGAT
>NW_009727636.1:58614-81736 GCF_000703405.1 Apaloderma vittatum
CTTATTGTCAGAAATGTCTCGATGGTTTTAGCTGCACCTTTCTCTCTCTCCCATTCTTTTACAAGAAACAAATCAAAACAAAACAAAACAAAAGAGTAAAATAAGCCATCAAGCAAACTAAAAAGCTCACCAAATACACACAGTGCATAAAACCTGAAACTCAAACAGTTAAGATTTGGTTAAGTTATAAGAACATTAAGGCAGAGATTATCTTAGAAATTGTCAGGCAATCTGAAGTTTAGGTGGTGGTGTGTTGTTACCTGTTCCAACTATTACTGCCTATGGCAATGTTATGGTGCCAAACAATCATAGTTTATATGTATGACTGCCAAACTTTATGTTCTGCTGCTCAGTTGGTGACAGTGTTATGGGCAATTTAGTTTGCTTTTGCAGAAGTTACTTAATTTTGAAACACTTACATGCACTTTGTGCAATAAGACGGGATGAATTGTTCTTTAGGGATTGGGCTGCCCCTTACTGCTTCTAGCTTGAGCTATACCAGATGCCATATAGCCCATCCAGAAGAGCTAACTCTTAATTTTCTCCTACATCCACTGAATATGACTTTGTATAATTGTACTAGAGCACTGAGACAATAATGAATGAATGGTCCATGAAGAAGTTTGGAGAGGTTTCAGAAATTTCTGTAAGGAAATGAGTCAAAATGAATCTGAGCAAGATACAGGACATGGTGCAATAATGTCTGATTTCTTCTGAATAAGAAGAAAGAACAAGTGTCCTATCATTGATATTTTATCTTGAGCCAGCATATGAAAATTTACAATGTGAAATAATAAATTAAGAACGTCTGTTCTATTAGGAAACAGACATAGTACTCAATAATTACCACCAGCTTCAACACTAAAACGCTAACAATATGTTTGAATTTTTAAAGACCGCATTTCTTAGCAATTTGACAGCATATCACTTTGAGAGACCTTGTAGATACTTGCCAGATGTGATGCAGTGGTAAAGGAGCACTACAGCAGAGAGCCTATTTATCCTTACCTCACCCCACTCTTTTTCTCTCAAACCAGAGAAATTATTTCTGAATTTCCTAATGATCTTGCAAGATAAACACTGAAAATTAGTAGACCTAGAAATTACTGTATTAAAAGGAGTATTATATTCTATAATTCTAGTGCTAAGAACATAAACCTTTCCTAAGTCCTACTTATCAGCACAATGACGTCATCCTGGAGTAGGCGAAAAGATAATCTGCCTTGTTGCTGCATTATTGAAGAATGGCAAGGAGTTCGGATGAATATACTATACTGCTTATCATGCATATAAGTTTAATTACGAGCAATACTAAACAGTCTTTTGCATAGGATGGCCCACCTTGTGGATTTTAAAAGCCATATATTGTTTCCTATATTTCTAGTATCTTTTCTCTCTACAATACTGCAACATGTTCTAAGCATTTTAAAATGCTTCCTCTCTGCTCTTTGTCTTCACTCTACCAGCTGTCACTTCAGTGACATTTCCCAAGCATGAGGCTGACAAAAACCAGGGTAAGGCTTAAGTGCTTAAGCTGTGGAGATCAGTAGCAATATTTTAAAATATCAACATAACTCAGTGTTTTGGGAACAATTTCTGCAATCGTTACTTGAATGGACAACACTCTTAACTACATGACCCCTGACTCTGAGTATAGTTCAATTATTTTAGAAACTTAAAAGGTTACTAAACTACAGCATACAGCTATTTTGTCTATAAATTTCCTGGATTTCTACCTTATGACTTCATTTAAACTATAAGTTAAGAAAGCCTGTCTCAATTAATACTTAGAAATTTCTGTGTAGACATTTAACAAAACAACTAATAATGCAGAAAAGAGGCCAAAGGACAGAGTATGGGATGTATATTTAAGTGGTTTCCTTTTTGATTTGCACATCTTCTCTACCAATTTATTTTTCAAACTCCAGTACTGTATCTAGAGGTCAAAACTATCTGAAATTCTAGTCTAAACGAGGTCAAGAAGAGTTATGACATGCGGGTGCATTCCTTCAACAGTTAAGTTTTCTCCTCACTTTCTAGTTCTTGTCTGTTATCTGAGCCACTGTAGTGCAAGATCCATATACTGACAGGAAAGACTACTGCAACATGCAGAGCTAGCATAAGCATTTTCTTCAACTTGTAAAAATACTGGTCTCACTGCTGAAATTAAATGAACTCAGCCACTCCAACAGCACAAACACAAGTTGATGAGATTTTCAATCGCCTCCAAAATCTTACTTAGTGACCATAATTTTAGGAAATATTCAAGTTAAGATTTCCAGTTTGACAGCTGACTTTATTATGGCATTCTGATGTGCATGTATAATCTGAGCAGGGAGCAAATCTTAACTTCTCTTTGTTCAGAAGGGCTTCCACGGTGTTTCTGTTCTTCCCACATTATATGGTAAGACGGACTCTCTCTGATACTGCTTGGGAGGTGACAGCATCGTGACACAGAGGACACAGTGAGCCTGCTACGTCTTGTAGTGCAGGCAGACCCTTCCACTGCCGCACGTTTCCACTGCTCTGGCTTGTAGGTGCTGCCACACTCCTAAACCAAGTGTACAGGAGCCCTCTAGTGTGAAAAAGAAACTGAACCTACCGCCCATATTTTGCACAAAAATAACGCAGTGAAACAATGACGACAATGCCACTGTCAGTCTCTGGGCATTCCAGCAACACACACTGGTCAGAAGATGCAATAATTGTAAAACCTCCTGGATCTCAACACGGAAGGACAAAATGTGTATATACACGCTTAGAAATAGTCTTAATGCTTGCTACAGACAATGTGATTTCAGGGCTAATGTGTGAGCGGCTGTAGAACTGGTTCTGATTGAAAAAGGACTCCAAAAACTTGAGAATGATGGAGAAAAAAAATGCAGTCCCTGTCAATAAATGTTTTGTTTAATTTTTTCAGTAGACCTTGAGAACAATTGATTAAAAACATTTAAAGGACAGAAATCCTTTTTGTAAACCTTATGTACTAGGGTACATCTATTATGTGCTGATCACTTCAATCTTCTGGAGGGGTAGCCAGTTTGCTCTCTACTATAAATGATATTCAGGAAATTCCAGTGCTCAGATCTATTTGCTAGTGAAATAGCTTCATTACAGCAGCTCCATCTCCCTATCTCATATGATAGAGAAAAAAACAACTATATATATTATTACAACATATAATTCGTTTAACATTCACATGATATATACAGTTGAAGACAGAAGAACCCATCGGAGAGGCAGCATTTGCCTCCATGGTACCTGTAGTATTCTATGAAGACGCTTCATAGTAGCTGTTAGGAAAAATCACAGTCTGCAACTAGAGAGAGACAGACAAATAGAGATTCAGTCCCACACAGGTATGTAACATGCAGCTATTTCTTGCATCAAAACTTTTGATTCATGCTTTGTATCACCAAGATTAGCAAAAACCAGCAAGGATGATGCTGCTTATGTTGACTGTATTTTATTGTCACTAATTCTAAATGAGATATATGTTAAATTTGTCTCATCTATAAACAGTATTGTTCTGAAGCTGTATAGAGAAAACCACATGCAGTAGTTTGTGTTTGTACTTTAGAGTGATCACAGTTGATTGCATAGCAGTTTTATTAGGCTGTATGGAAAGTCAAACCAATTACAGAGTTGAAATTGACAACAACTTACTTAATGTCCTGCTGTCTAACTGCTAGGGGGATAAACAAAGAACACCTAGAATGCTGGAATGAGTTTAGGAAATTCGTTAGAAAAGTTATGAAGTGATATTAGAAGAAAACAAGAAGCAATGCATGAGAGGCATAAGCAACCGACAGATGAGGACAGACTGCAAATAATTAAGCAAAATCACAAGAGATGTAGTTTAGATAACAATTTAGAAGCAAAGAGGAGAAAACTCAGACCCATTTTAGACAAATAGAATTGTGAAAGTGACTTCATTTTACATTCATTTAGGATTTTATGCTGGATGTGGACCTGAAACTTTTCTGAGTTTCACAGATGGGGACAATGAGTTCTACAAAACTAAAGCATCGTCCTGGTTAATGTCCTTACGCTGGAAATCTTACATGAACAGCCACTCTTACTAAACTTGCTGAACTTCTCACTTCCAAACAGGCTGCACAGCCTCCTTGGGTTATTTTGGCACCTCTTTTTCTGGCTAGCAAAGAGGAGTTCAGAGGAATGTAAAAGGAAAAACAAGGGGAAAAAAAATTAATCCAACTTTCCCAAACCACAGAAAACTTTTGTTTGGTATACATTTTGACCAATGGTTCAGTGAGAGTAATGGTGGTATTTTATCCAAAAATCACTCTCAATGGAAAGAACTATAAAAAGTTTTGGTTAAGAAGGCCTAAGAGAAAGAAATATTGTACTGCTGGCATCTACATTCACACTCAAAGTATATAAATACTAAAAGTGCAGGAGGTTTCAAGTAATATCACAATTATGCAATAGCGATTTTAGGAGGCAGTGTCAGAGGAAATCGTATAGATTATCGTACTTTTTAGTGACATTTGAGTAGCTAATAATAAAGTTAATTTGAGTATGCTATTTTTTAAAAAACATAACCTTTTTTAACTGCACATCTATAACAACTGAAAATGATTTAACCTTCCCTGGACATTTGCCCATTTCTGTATCAAATTAGATAGAAGAAGCAAATAAGGGGTTTTTTTGTGTGGAAGTATTGTTTTCTATCTTATTTGGTTCAGTTCAGGTATATCAATATCAGATTTAATTGTGGGATTTACTACAATTAACTACTTAAGGATGGCTCTTTGAAAATATTTATGATCTTATTAAATCAAATATAATCTCTTGATCTGATTAAGTACAGAGTATGCCCAAATATAATTTTCCTTTGTATGTCTTGACTCTTAATGTCATATCTGAAGAGTGGATTATTAATTTCAAATATAGATAAATAACTTGTAACTACAGAATTAAATATATGAAGACTCATAACAAAAACATTTGAAAAGGCCTTAACACTGATGCCTATGTCCAAGAAATATTTTCAGACACAACTCATATCAGAATCTTTCTTCAAAGTCCTCCAGGCTTCGAGATTTATTAGCATTTAAAGAAATAAAAATTGAACAATAGGTGTTGGAGGCTTGAGAATTAAAAATGTCTGTACTTTCTAGAAACCAATATAGGAATGAAAGAGATTAATTAGAAATGTACTTCATAGGAATTGGTTCTATGTTCTCTTTTTCTGTGATACCTTGTAAGCCCTCCACTGGCAAAGTATGCTTAAGACAGGTACTTTTTTCATTATTCCATAATCCTTTTTTTTTTCCTCATATAACCACTATAGCTCCTGAGGAGGGATAAGCTCAGCCTGATGTAATTGATGTCCTGATACGCAAAAACACTGGCCCAGTATTAGTAACAATGATTGCATAAACTGAAGCACATGTAACAGACATAGCAATTTTAGAGTCACCATTAAGCTTACACATTAGTACACCAATATGATAAATGAAAAAGTCTGAACCATTTTAAGTGTACATATTCATCCTACCTGTTTCCTGCAGAACAGGATTCTCCTGGTTACATTATAGTGGATGCACAAAGTTGTAGCCCAAAATAAGTGAGAGGCTGAAACAACTTCAACCTTTCCAAAACACTTTTAAAGTTTATAGTATTCCTGTTTGTCCTGCGGCACAAACCTAGAGAAACCAGGGGACAAGAAGATTGCCAAATAAGAGAAGACATTGAAAAATATCTTTAACTGATGTGGAGGTTTCAAGTGTTAATCAAGTCTAAATAAGTTGGAAAGGAAATAGTAAAAGTAAAGAATAATTCTGTCTGCTTAGAAAAACTTCTGTTTAAATGGAAATGAACTTTTAAAACATTTGAACTTCCTTGAAAAGGCCATTGAAACTTAGCAAGTGAAAACTTAAAAATTCTACTTAGAAACCACATTTCCTTTTAAAAACCATGACTGGAGAGGGCATTGTCAGCCTTGTAAAAGAAGGATTACTTCCTATTTTCTTCATAAACCAACTTTACTGTCTATAAGAAATTCCATTTTCAGTGATCCTGCAGAAACTGCAGTTTTGGTATTTAGGATGTTGTACTGGATCCAATTTCTCCCTGTACTATACCAGTGTTCCTTTATAATCCCCCTGCATGTCCTCGGTAATAACAAGGTGAGCGGGATGTTCAAGGAGACCAAGAGTAGTTTCATTTATTACTCAGCAGTGATTTCTTTTTCTTTACGTTCCTGTCACTAAAAGTGATTCTTCTAGCTCCTATTGCAGTACTAAATCATCAAAGAATGGAGTTCCAACTGGTAGAAAACCAGTGTGCATGAAAGGTGAATCAAGCATAGCAGCATATTTTAGCTGGGTTTTGTCCCGGGTTTGTTTCCAGACACAACTCACTGTCCTTTTCTCGTCCCAGTGCCTTCATCCTCACTCCCCAATGACCATGTACTCTGCTGGAAAGTTTCACTTTTTCTTTTATCTCATTAGACAAGCTTAACAGGAGCATCATGACCTCAAACTGATGTCTCATTTCAAGATTAGATTTTTACATGCCCCACTGACTCAAAAATAAGGTTAAAAGAAGACAGGTGTATAGTTAAAGCATTGACCTCATGCTTATATTGATGCAGATTTCATTCGTGGCACTGTCACAGCCTTCTCCTGTGAAAATAATTAATAGGTAGATTCCATAAATATTACTCAAATGAAGTACAGTCTTTCTCTGCAAAGAACACTCTTAATTTAAGTTAAAGCACTGTTTAAAATCAATGAAGATAGAATCTTTCTGTCTTAATTCCCTTTCTGAATGTAGTGGTTAATTTTTCCTTGTTAATCATGAATCTTGTAAGCCAATCTCCATAAGTAAAAGTATCTCAACATGCCAAAAGCAGCAGACAATCAAAAATAAGCTTTCTGGAACGTAATTCACATTTAAAATGTTGGCCATAAGAAAACTACCTGCTGGACTTTTACCAAAAGCATTAAGTCATCTTACCATGCTTAAAGTAATTTTTGAAGTAATTAAAGTAATATCATTCTGACTTGTACAGAAAAGTTCAGTAACTGAAAATATAAACAAGATTCAGACAATACTGCACAGGTACAAAGCTGAATCGTTATTCCTTATGCTCTGTTGCTGCATCATTGCACAAGGTTGGATGCTTCCTTCCGACAAAGCCCTCGGCAATGATATCAGACCTTAATAAAGAGCTCTAGCTTACAGCTTAACTGCCTGCCCTCCTGTAAGTGCTACTGCTGTATAAACAGAAACAAAAATTGTAACATGTGCCAATAAATGCACTCCTGGAGAGTGTGAAAGGTGGTAGAGAGGAGATACTTAATACGACAACCATTCACACCTTCTGCCTCTAAGCAGACAATGACTCCAAAATGCAGGAACAAGAGCGCCACATTTGTCGTTTGTTATTTTTTTTTGTTTCTCAGAATACAGCTGAGAAAGACTACCTATAGAGATAAAAATCTTGATTACACAGTGCAAAGCAATGTACTGCTTGTTATGTGGCCAGTGGCATTAACAACACAGCAGTCATTCTGCTACATATTGTACATCAGTCTTCTTTTGTTCTTACCTTCTTCAAGGAATCACATTGCATCCATTCCCTGCAAATCTCTCTAGATGCCACTTATACAGTATTCACGCACTGAGCTGTAAGGATGAAAGAGAAAACAAGTGTTTATTCATTATTAGTCTGATGCGAAAGAGCAGTGAGAGTCTTTTCATTGATTTTAATAGACTGGATCAAGTTATATATAACTAACTTCTGGCACCTGATTCATCAGGACATAATCCTGACTGCAGTAAAACATTTCCCAGTGACTTCAGTCAAAACCAGTTATGTTTTTTGCATTGTTATTCATTTGGTATTCCAAATAAAAGGGAGATTTACCTTGGATATGGGATAAGAAGGGTCAGAGAGGTCCTATCAGGACTGATCATCCTCCCACCACAAACAAGGGTAAGCAGTGATTGTTTACTGTGAAACCATATACAAGGAAAGAGTATATTCTCATTATGGATGGATGACTATACTACCATTGTCTTCCTTGATGCATTGTAGGGGGAAATATTCTAATGTAACAAGGACCTACTGGTTTCTAATTATCTTATCCTAAACCCTGATAAACCTGGCTATTCTTGCAATAGTGAATTTCTTTCCAGCAAAGCATTTTCCTTGCCAAAGTATATACTTTTTGGCAGCACCTGGCACTTTCCAGCTCTGGAATCTGACGTAGGCTTGTAAATTGTGCTAGGTTGGCAAGGTTTTCACCTCTGGAGCACCAAACCGGTGTAAAATAATACATTATATTGTTTCCCTCTCTTTCTGCCTTTTTTTTTTCTCAAAAGAATTATAAACTCTAAGATTTCTGTTTCATATCCCAGTGCAATACTCACAAAGCTATAGGTCTTCCTCTTCACACGTTGCAGTTGGCTTAAGAACTACTGTGTGAAACATAATGGCTCTATCACATGCTTAGGATACTCAATGGCCTCCAAAGCAGTGATGTGTAAAAAGGGGCAGAGCATAATGCAGCTATATGTGAGAGTAAAATTTTTACAAGTGGCATAGTTTGGAAATAAGTTTAGGACTTCTTTTCCAATTGATTTCGCAATGAAAAACAAAATGCTTCTGAGAGCATATTTCTAGAGGAAAAAAAAACCACCTTATTTAACTGTGTGGCAGACTAAATAAACACAGACATACAGATTAAAAATTAAGACATCTTTTGGAATATACATTTGTTGCTAACTGACTTTAAAGAAGTGAAATAGCTGTCTTCCTCTCCATTTGAAATATCAGAGAGTTTTCATTTCTTCATAAGGTGCAGCTTATAAATCTTCATTATTTAGGCAAAACACTCTGTGAAGTCTTGGTAGATCTCTCTTACAGATCAGTACAGAGTGCCTATGCTTTCCCAGTCTTACTCACTTAGACTTTCAGAGGAAAAAGTCTTTAACAATGAGCAAACATCTTCTCACCTTAAAGTGAGTAATTAATGCAATCCAGTATTCCACAAAGCAGTAGCTGTAGTGCAATATCTCAGTATGAACAAATGCATATGTTTTCATAAAGCTTTTACTTGTGCATACTGATAAAGCTTATCCTCTATTCTCATGCATATTAAATTAGACTTCTGAGCTAGAGCATCCATTCATTGAGCATTTATAAATGCTAATATATGCTCATTTTGATGAATACAAACAAAAGTCAGCCTAAGCACAATTATTTTTTGGCACTAACAAAACATTAAAAGAAAATGGAAGCTAAATATTAAATATTGTAACTGCAAAATGCATGCAACTTATTTGCATGAAAAACAGATTGCCTACTTTACAACATTCAAACCTTGAGGTATTTCTGTTAAAGGACTTTACAACAGTTCACAAGATTGTTGTTTTCTTGTTTGTTTGTTTGTTTTAGCAGTTCACAGAAGTATCAAAATATAGGCATTTCCTGCTGATTGAACATTGACGCACAATTTTCCAAATACAGATTAGAAATTCCAGAGTACCCTCAAGAAGTATTACCAGTATAACATTAAACCATTTGTCTAAGATCACAAGGAGATGAAAAGTGATATCAACAATTTCTTATTTTGCATATGCATGCATTTATAATGCAAAAATAGACAACAATACTACTCTGATATACAGAACATGGTCAAAGAATGACAGAGGCACACAGTTAAACAGCAGACCGGCTGGTATGCTTTTTAGCACAGTATGTGTCATGACAATTAATTGTTAGAATGGAAATAAAAGAGAATGGTTTTGTGTTCCACTAATGATGCACATTTTATGATTCAGGACAAATCACTTTCAACGGAATTCATTTTCTCTGAGTTCAGTTACCTAGAAGTAGTTGTGCATATACTCCAAGACTAGATCAAGTAGCTTTATCTCTAGCATTCAGAACAGGAATAAATCACTGTTTAGACACATCTGCTTGTTGACTTGACTACCTTAAACTAGATCCCTAATTTTCAGATAGTAAAGCTGTGCAAGGCGAATCTCAAACTCTTCATCCCCAGTCTTCTGTGCCGCTATAGGGCAGATACTCCATGCGATATAGCCCAGATAACAGCTCCCGGTCTGGGTCTAGTGTTCAGCGTGTGTTTGTTTAGTTACTACATATAGTGCCAGAGACTCTCAACCTTGTTGAGAACTTTCTGTCTGATCAACCTACTACCTCATACGATGCTCATATACATCCAGATACTGGAAGTTATGAACTGGAGAAGTGTGATGAGAAACTTTTTTTTCTTATTTACCCCTATCTCATCACACTTCTCAAGATGATCCCTCTCAGAGGTACCCCAAAACTGCTATCAGTGCTTCAAAATTGTGCAAATAATATTACCATGATGTTTTGATGGAAACATTTTGAATATCTCAGTACGAGATGATACTACATTAATAAGTCAGTAGCCTTTCACATTACTTTAAAAGCTGCAGTTGTAGCTGAAGGTTGACTCTAGTAGTACGTTACAAATCAATTCACTGTTTTTCAGATTTATGATTTTTTCTGAATTATAGTCTAAATGGCATTCTCAGATTTAACTGCCAGGCTAAAAAAGACGTTATGTACAGCAAATATAAAGAGTCATATAAAAGCTCCAGGACACATTACCGCAGCACTTCCTAGAGCCCTCTGAAGAGTAGATTAGCTCTTGTGTTTATCCTGGGCTATATCTCATCTAATTTCTAACCTTATATGCTACAATAGTAGACTGTAATTCTCCACAGAATGCCTAGATAGTTTGACAATTGAAAATTCCATAGTCCACCAACACCAGTGGTTCTCGCATTAAAATCATCAGTAGAGTAGGGCCAATAGCAGCATCAGAGATGTTTTGGAGGGAAGGGGGGAAACAAAGAAGAGTAAACAAGCCCTGATGAATTGCTCCACTGACTTTGCATTATTTAAAGGGAAGTGCTGTTAGTACAGAAGCCAGCTGTTTAACCACTGCAATTCCGTACCTTGGCCCGCCTTCAGGGGACTTTAGAACAGTGTGATGAGATTTTATATCTGCTTGTAGCACATGGAAAGAAACATTCACATACTTGCTACAGTAGATTAAATAGAAGCCAAAAATTCTAATAAGTAAACTTTGACCTACGTGATATGAAACCTCTTTTGAGCTAGGAGCTGACAAAGAAGGAAAGAAACCTCCAAGGAAATCAGTGTACGTCAGCAAAAAGGAATGCCTAGAACTGTTATATGTCCACAGGCAGCACTTTGAAGATTGAGTAAATATAGGGAACTTTTTGATAGCAGCTGGAAGGCAGCACTCAAATTGTGTCAGAAAGATGAGAAAGAACTATGTGGGTGCCCATCATACTGACACAGCAGGATCAGTCAGTATTTTAAGGCAATGTCATTAAAAAAAAATTAAAGAACAGAAAACTGGTATTAAATGCAGAACCACCAGGCGTTTATTTACGAGTATGGATTTTGGTCTAGAAATTAACTTAAGTGCTTAGTTACGTCAGTCGCTATGTAGGAGAGCACTCAGGCATGTGCTTACTGTCGAGTATGTACTTTAGTCCAACAGACCGTGTTAAGAGCTTGAACATTTGCCTAAATCTAAGTGCATACTTTGGTAACTTGATAAACTGGGACTATCTGATCCTGAAGTCCTTCCAGAACAAGATGCGCCTGCCCTAGGTGATCCTGTTCTGGCAGGGGAGTTGGACTAGATGATCTCTAGATGTCCCTTCCAAACCCTGACATTCTATGATTCTACGATTCTATGAAATAGTGATAACATCTGTAAAAGTGATAGTGTCTCCTTGTAATTCCTTATCTCATCTTTGTCTGTGATAGCATCTTTGTATGCTGTAGTGCTGAAGAAGACAGCAGCAATTTAAAATATATCGGTTTAAAATTGATTTAGACATCAGATATTTATCAAAAGTTAAGTCCACAGTCATGATTACTGGAAAAGAATAGTTTTTCTGTGTTTTTTTCCTCTTTATTTATTTATTTATTTATTTATTCTCTTTATTTAGGTTTTGCATTAAGTATCTATGCAAATAATAGTGCAGGAGAAATGTTGCCATCTATTACTAGATAAGGCAGACAGTGCTTCATAGGTTATTTGAAGTACTCTATCAATTTCATAAATGCTTAAATTCAGACACTGATAAATCTCACATATAGTCACACAACATGATAGTAGCTAGGTGAGAATGAAACTCGAGAATGACAACTTCCGACTAATAAAATAATTGTGTAAGTGCCTCCTTGACTTATCTGGAAGATAACATACACAAATAAATGAGTGATATTATTAAAAGTTAGAGTACATGGCTCTAGTTCCTCTATGCACTGTCAAAAACAATCAAATATATTCTTGTTGAAATGAAGGTATTTGCTAAAAAGTCATTAATTTTGCACAAGACATTATAGTGATAAACTGATAGAATACTATATAAACTGTTACATGTCGCTGTTTTTATCTTCTGTCTTGAGTAACAAAAAAAATTAAGGAAAGAAAGCATCAAATTATATAACTGAGTTAAACTGAAAATGTCAAAATACAAGCAATGCTGTATAAGTAAAGGCTCAACACAGTTAAATTGGAAAGAACTATTGATTTTTAAAGCAGATGGAAGATTCTGAAATAAAATCACCTTTACCACTGAGTTCATCTTTGATTTTAATCATGATAAAGCTAAATATTAACCATATTAAATAATGAAATTTTGAGATCTTGCAAATTTAACACTTCATTTGACTATTTCCTTTATAACCCCTTCATATTTCAATGGATCCCATAAAAATTGCTGCTATCAGTCATTAGACATTTATAGTCTTGTTATTGCTGTAGACATTTATACTCTTGCTATTGCTATAACCTTGTTACTCATGGAAGAAAGACTTTATCAAGTTCTGTTGTTAACTCACTGAAGTTCCTGGCCAACACATTTTATCTTATTGATTCTAAATTTTGTCATCTAGAGGCAGTATTACCTAGCCGACATGAATATCATAAAGAGCATTTGTAAGATTCTTAGAAGTACAAAATATTATTAATCCTGAAATCTTCTATTGGTTTGATGTTAAAAAAATTTAATAGGAAACTTCTAGGTAGGAGGGTCATGATAAGCCACATGACACTAACCAATGACCTGTCCATCCTTATTTCTACTATTAGCAGTAGCCAGGGAATCAACCACGCCTCTGTGCCTGTTAGCTGCTCTGAAATACCATTTAAAGGAAAATTCTTGAACAGAAGCTTTTAGAGTGTGTTTGCTTATGAAAAATTGGCAGACTGAGAAAAGAAAGGTAAGCTTAACTAATCAACTATTTGTACCTACAGCTCAGCTGGATATATTGAGAAGCGTTACATCTGCATGTCCAGGAATAGAATTTGTCCTTCAATGTTTTAAATGGAAACAAGACAAAACATGGAACAGCTCTGGATATCCCACACAGTTAATGACATTCCACATTTTATCATGACTGCTAAATTTTAAAAGTGTCAGGCTAAGACAACCTGATCAACAGAATTCAGAAAAATCTCCTAGGAAAAGATTGAACTTTATATTATAACTCAGTGAATGAAAATTGTCTGGAAAAAAACCCTCAAAACTCTGTGTCTTATTTATAATATTTCTCAGTGATACACAAAAAACAACACACACAGACACACAGACAAATCAAGATATTACTGTAATTACTCCTGGCTTGCTGTTCTGTTTAGTCTTATGAAACAAATAATTTAGCAGGCAATGTACAGAATAAAGGCTCTCAGTGGACTGCAATCTGCTAAGTAAGCATGTTTTTCTTTTTGTTTAATTTATAGACCCTAAAAAAAAAGACATTTAAAAAGTTATTTTCTGGGTTTACAAAGCTCATAGGGATAGTTAATTCTTAGCTGACTGTATTGCTGGCTAAAATATTAGACACACTTTACCACTAGAGGTCTTTTTATTTACAGATATACTCAGGCCTCAAGGGTTTCACATCCGTGGACGTATGTTTTAATTACACAGAATTCCAAAATGGGATGTTGTCTTCAAATCGACAACTGCAGAACACATATATGGATATTAACCTAGAATTTGTTGTATAAGCATTGGAGGCAATAATTTTCCAAAGAGAATCTGAATTTTCTTTCTTTTTTTTTTAATAATCTTATCCTTTTTCTAGCTTGAGTAACTTCTTAAAATGTCAAGTCCTGCCAAATGTTGTGAAAAACAGAATTTTGATCTCAGTGATAAAACTGAAGTGAAAAAAAATACAAAGAAAAAAATTGGTAGAGCTGACTAAACTGAGTTACTTCATTTTTTGGCTCTTGGTGCAATTTTCTTTCCTTTTTTTTCCCATATTTTTGGGTTCTTAACCAATGCAGATCATTCTGTAAATGGAAATATTTACTGCTGAAAATGTCAAAACAAAACATTTAATCTTTTCAGAATTTTACTCTCTGAAACCAACTTCTACCGTAATTTTAAAATAGACATAGTAAGTAAGCAACTACTTATTTTTGTGAATTTACTGTTTCTTCATTTCTAGTTAGTCATAACATGGTGACTATCCAACTGGGCTGCACACAAACAAGCCCAGGAAATAACGGTACTGTAGTCTTTGTATAGTATAGCACAGAAATCAACAGTTATTAAAGAAATCATAAATCACTGGGGGGAAAAAATAAAAAGAAAGAGGGTAAGAGTTCTGTGAATGAAAATGTCAACCTGTACGGAAGCTGAGTGAAGAATGCAAAACATTTTCCTATCAAGCACTTTCTACAAATGCGCAGTGCAATCACAAATCACAGGGAAGAACATGTTATGTCAGTCCCATTTCCTATACTGTGCAAACTTATAGAATATAAAATCTGCCTTTATCTGTTCCATTAACCATCCTCCTATTTTTGCAGCATTTCATTGGTTACTTTGTTACCTTATTTCCTGCTTCCCGCTAGTTTTTGAGCTTGCAGTGGTATACAGTATTTATTTCCGCTTTGGAACACACTGACTACATATAGTGGCTCAGTGTAGCCTTTTTCATTAGAAAACACTTGCCTACAACACAGGCGTGATCTATGATCTTTAAACATCAGCTACCTCAGTCAGCTCAACAATCAGTTTTCATCCAAAAGCTAGAGGGTAAATTTCCTTTGCAAGGCTTATCTCAACTTCCTGTCTCTCCATTTTTGATGCCAAGACAGTTCAAGAAAATCTTGAACTTTTCTAAGAAGATACAGTTTATCTCAAATGCTTAAATAGCAAACACTCGTGGACAGAGATTAAAGTTGGACATTTCCAGCAATATCTTTTGAAATCGCATCAGAGAACAGGATCTTACAATAGATACACACAGGCAGACTCGACAAGTGTCATTGATGATTCAGTTAAAATAATGCAGCTTAAAATGATTGCCTCTGAGTTCTTTGCATTTTCTTTCTAACATAAAAACTTTCCATTTGTGTTTTGAATAGGTAAGCCCACAGGGTATGGATCCAGCAGTAGACGCTTACACCACAAGGGAATAGTGGATGAATGCTGCTTCCAGAGTTGTGACCTGAGGAGGCTGGAGATGTATTGTGCTCCAATAAAGCCACCTAAATCTGCACGCTCTGTACGTGCTCAGCGCCACACTGACATGCCAAAAGCACAAAAGGTAGGCCAGGCTGGAAAAAAACCAAACAAATAAACAAACAAACAAACAAGCCCCTCTACTTAATTTAAAGAAGGAAAATTCTATTAAGACTGGTAATATCAAACAACTTATGTGTTCTGCCCGCTAGGATTTAGGATGTTCTGCCCACTGAGATTTACTGAAGTTTTGGAAAAGAATGTCTGTGGTAGGAAAAACGTAGGAAATGAAGTATGTTCTATCTCATCTCTCAGAACGCTGACTAAAACAGGGAATTGCTAAACTAGTAGTTGTGAAGCTTTATCCTGATACTGGGTGTAAATGACAAGTACTCGTATCATCCAAGCGTAAATAGCACTTAAGAGTGCTTTGAAAAGCACTTTTCTTTCAAATGAGAAACCAAACACTGAATGCTTAGCAACTGGTTTATCCAGAACCTCTTCACTCATCCTTCCTTGTCAGGAAGAGGCAGAGTGAGTGATCAGGAGGGAAAACACAGCTCTTCTATACATTTTACATGTAAATGAACAACTGATTTTTTTATTTCCTCAGTATTTTGGCCTCTTCTGTTTTATTTATCAGAAATAAATTAACTGGATAATTGCTGCAATTATTACATACTTCATTTTAGCTATTTAATGTTTAATATGTATTTATCCAAGCACTTCAAGTATTCATTGATATTATTTTCATAGTTGTGGAGTTGAGAGTATCCAGATTTTGGTTCCTGTTATACTAGAAATACTGCACATATATATAGTTAAAACTCACCTTTCTGCAAGTTCAGAAAGCTCGTAGTCTAGACTACCAGTGAGATCATGTCTAGTTGTCTCTCCTGTTCGAGTTCTGAACATCTCTTCTAAACGTTATCATATACTGTAAGCCTCTAGTGATATATTTTATTGCTCTCGACCCTATCTGTCCTACACATAAGTTGGCTCCACTCCTGCAATTATGTGAAATTTTTTTGTAAGAAATAGAACTGCATGAAATCCTAAGATTTCCCCGGAAGTCAGGAAGCCAGCACTATGTACTAATTTCTTTACTATCATCTTTATGAAAAGAACAGTTGTAATCATTCCAGCACCCATTTCCTTTTCCACAGGAAACTTTTCACCTTTCCCTCAAGAGTTTTCAGCCTTTTAAAAAAATGGCTGTATGATACTTCCTAGGAAGTATCACCTTAGCTGTGACAATCTCAAAACACACGTGAAAACAAGTGAACTCATCTTCAGGTAGAGCTCAACTATAAGCAAGAAAATATATCTACACGTCTTTTAAATACCTGCAGGGATGGTGACTCAATCAGTTCGCTGGACAGCCTGTACCAATGCTTGACAACCCTTTCAATGAAGATATTTTTCCTAATATCCAACCTAAATGTCCCCTGGTGCAACTTGAGGCCACCTCCTCCTGTCCTATCACTTGTTACTTGCAAGAAGAGACTGTCCCCCATCTCTCTACAACCTCCTTTCAGGCAGTTGTAGAGAGTGATGTCTCCCCTCAGCCTCTTTTTTTCTCCAGTCTAAACAACCCCAGCTCCCTCAGCCACTCCTCATAAGACTAGTTCTTGAGACCCTTTACCGGCTTCATTACCCTTGTTTGGACACAATCCAGCAACTGAATGTCTCTCTTATAGTGAAGGGCCCAAAACTGAACACAGGATTCAAAGTGTGGCCTTACCAGTGCTGAGTACAGGGGCACAATCACTTCCCTACTCCTGCTGGCCACAAGATTTCTGATATGGGCCAGGATGCCGTTGGCCTTTTTGGCCACCTAGGCACACTGCTGGCTCATGTTCAGCCAGGTCTTGACCAACACCCCCCGGTCCTTCTCCACCAGGCAGCTTTCCAGGCATTTCTCCGCAAGCCTGTAGCATTGCTTGGGGGTTTTGTGACCCAAGTGCAGGATCCAGCCTTGCTGAAACTCATACCATTGTCCTCGGCCCATTGATCCAGCCTGTCCCGATCCCTCTGCAGAGCCTTCCTTCCCTCAAGTAGATCAATATTTCTGCCCAACTTTGCATTGTGGACAAACTTGCTGAGGGTGCATGTGATTCCCTCATCCAGATCATGGATAAAGATATTAGAACCAGTCCCAATACTCCACCCTGTGGGGAACACCACTTGTGACCGGCTGCCAGCTGGATGTAACTCCATTCACCACCCCTTTTTTGGCCCAGCCACTCAGACAGTTTTTTACCATCCAAGCCATGAGCAGCCAGTTTCTCCAGGAAAATACTGTTGGAAACAGTGTCAAAGGCTTTGCTAAAATCCATGTAGACAAGATCTACAGCCTTTCCCTCAGCCCCTAAGCAGATCACCTTATAGGAGATCAGGTTGGTCAAGCAGGATCTGCCTTTCATAAACCCATGCTCACTGGGCCTGATCACCTGGTTGTCCTGTACCTGCCATGTGATGGCACTCAAGATGATCTGCTCCATAAACTTCAGATCAAGATGATCTGCTCCATAACCTTCTCCAGCACCGAGGTCAGGCTGACAGGCCTGTAGGTCCCTGGATCCTCCTTCTGACCCCTTTTGTAGATAGGCGTCGCATCTGCAAACCTCCAGTCCATGGGGACCTCCCTGTTTAGCCAGGACTGCTCGTAAATGATAGAAAGCGGCTCAGTGAGCATTTTTAAGGCTTGCGGGAAAAGAAAAAAAATAGTCTTGGCCAGTAATTTGTGTGCTCTTTCCCATATTTGTTGCTAAGGTGATGCGTAAAACATACTGTAACTTCAAGTAAAAGGAGACAAGATACCTGCCAGTTCTCTGATGGATCTCCACAACACTTTCCTTGGAGGGCTGAGGAATGATGTCATTCTTTAGGCAGCTGTCCTTTTCTCAGTTCAAAAGATAGGCTGGAAAACACTTTTCTTACAAACAGGAAGCAACAGAAGAAAGGCCTTGAGTCTTTCTGCAACAACAGGGGAGGTAGTATTCAAGAGGGAATACTGGAGGAAGAAAAAAATTAGAGGAACTATGTAGTAATTGAGACAACCTAGCTGCAGAAGAAATCATCCAGAAAATTAAAAGGAGAGAAAATCAAAAGGCAAAAAAGGGCAGTTAAAGGCCAACGAGGATCAGAGGAAAAGAAAAGGAAGGGAATTAAATAGAAGAGGCTGAAAAGATGAGAAATGTTGAAGAACTGAATGAACCATGGTGCATCACATGGAAAAGGCAGGATTTTGAGAAAAGGGAAGAGAAAATAAAATTAGAGAAAAAATAATATTAAAGAAATCAACACCTTTAAAGAAAATGCATGTGAAAAGGAGAAGATAGCACTTGAACAAAACCAGAAAAATCACAAATGCTTCTTGATGTGAACTTGGCGATAAAATAAAAGAAACCTGGTGGGGAAAAAACCCTCTAAAATTTTCATTAGTATCTGTAGATGGAGAAAATTCAATTGAGGAAACAGAAATACACACTCTCATGTAATTTTTTTTTTTTTTCAGTCAGCTGTACATGCCTTCATTAAGAAAAGCAATGCTATGTTCATGCTTTCTTCTTTGGATAGGCTCCCCCCAACATGAATACATTTAGCTAATGCACAGTACTGATATGTCACTGATTTTAATGAAAAAAATAAATATACTAAAAGATAATTATTTTTCAGTTGAGTGGTTTGATTTTTTTCTGTTTTAGAATATTTTTCTCTCTTAATATAAGAGAAAAATGTTATAAAGTGAATACATATATAGTACAATATATATGGCCTCTTTAGTATTTTCTTATTTAGATTCACGATTTAAGGCAAGATTAACTGGAATATATAAGATGTTGTACAGTTACTCGCAGATTTCATACAAAATCAGTTTCTTATGGTTTTTATAATTCCAGTGTAGTTTTTATATGGCATCTCCTCATAACTTTTTAAATTGGCAAATCCAGGATTTGGCTTTTGGTTTAAGTGTTTTTGTAAGTACTCTACTTTCCCAGTTCCTTGAGCAGATCATTCCTTCTATGCACAAATTAGTAGAATAACTTAGTTGAACGGATCAGGACTGTTCTGCTTAGAGGTTATGTTAATGCTGATCTTTAGTCATTCCATCACAAACATGTGTTGTCAATCTACACATACAAATCTGAATGATGAGGGCCAGCCACTGAATGATCAGTGTGGCCTGGGAACCCCCAAAATGTCTATTTGCTGCTATAAGGCCAAAATGTAGTTTTAATATCATCAGACACTCTATGTATAGACTTTTGTTTGTAGCTAACAAACAAAATATTTCTTTCTTTATAGGACCATTATTTTTCCTGTTCTAAGACCTTTACTCACAAATAAATGTATACTGAAAAGTAAAAAATAAACAGATAGTTATGATATAATTAGGGGTATTATATATACGGCATACTTTACAAATTCACAAAAAAAAGGAATTAAGAAAGAAATCTTACCAACCTGCAGGATCTGTGGTTTACTGATGTACTGATCACTCATCAAATATGCACAACCAAAGCCTGTTTTGTTTACTTGCTATTTGAATACTTTGTTGAAAGCTTTCAACAGAATTCTTAGTGCTAAAAAATGAGATACACTTAGGTATTCATCCTGCCAGAACTGATAAAAAATAAGAAGTGATCAACTGCATAATACGAATCCATTACAAATTTCTACCTTATTTGCAGTTAGTTATGTATATGAGCAGACACTACTACATACGAGGCAACATAATAACCTGTCAGCATACCTAAACCCAAGAAAGATGTCTCTGAATTTTTAACAAAGAGAACAGTTGTTAAATCAAAGCACATTACAGATCAAGATATTTTTTAACCTAAAAATACGAGAATAGTTTTTGGTACTGCTTTCAGATTAAAATCTTATTTAATGAGCAAATACAGGAGCTAGTAAGGTAGAAGTAAGGAACAGGGAGAAACTTCTTTACTTATGTTGGAAAGCAAAGTAATAGTTTCATCCTTCTTTTATATTGTTTACATTTAGATTTTTAAACTGCAAAATAGGACCAAGAAAGGAAATTAATTCAGTGTACATGGTTCCATCTAGCTTTTCTTTCATTCTTTTCTTTCTTTTCTGAGAAATGCTACTAAAAGTTTAGTCGATTTGCCCTTAAGTGAACTAAATTTTAACAGCAATTTGGAGAACCAATGAATAGAACTTTGAAAAACAAATGTTCTCCTTTCAAGCAAAGGAAATAATTGAATTATTTCGACAACAATAGTATACATGAGGGGAGGCTGTGACCTTTTTGAATTAAGGAATATCACAGAACCAGTGGCACAAATTTCTCACCAATTTAAGGCTACAAGGTACCTTGCAAATGATTCCATTATTGTCAACAGTTACAAGGCTGATTTTAAAATCTAGTGAACAAAGAGGAAAAGCAAAAAAACCAGTAGTGCCATGCCGTCCTTTTTTACCCTAAGCAAAAGGACTGAAGAGGTGTACAGGATGATATAATTTTGCTCTTCATTTGACTTTTAGTACCTAGTCTTCTTTAGGTCTGATATGTAGAAAGTACACAAATATATATACTAGCAAAGTATCAATAGGAAGTGAATTCTCCCAAAAATCCTTTTCACATTTTATTCGATCATGAAAATTTAAATAAATACTAAGTGAGACTAAGAGAAAGATGGAAAATATGTTAATATTTTTGGTATAAGAAAATGTCAGTAAGAAAACAGTATTGCATTAGTTCTCATCAATCTTTCTAAGATTGGCAGATTCTTCTATAATAGGCTCAGTATCAACTCACAGAGACATTTACATGCCAAAATATGAACAATGTAATTAATCCTATTTTCTGTTAGAGCCATACCACATTACAAATCCAATGAGGGAAATTTTAATTATAACAGATAGAAGAACCTGGCCTCTTCACTTCAGAAAATTATATTCTCCCATTGCTTACTTTCCAGGTTTGTTATTATATTACTGACCACCCTGTCCACAGAACTAAAAAGCTTTCAGAGACTCTAGAGAGTTCATAGCTAAAATATCATGGCTGTTACTACAAACATTAGACTTCCCATTCACTATGAGATCTTTTAATGCCAATATTCCCTGCACTGCCCAGGGAAGTGGTGGAGTCACTGTCCTTGGAGGTGTTTAAGAAAAGGTTGGATGTGGCACTTAGTGCCATGGTCTAGCTGATGTGATGGTGTTGGGACATAGGCTGGACTAGATCTCAGAGGTCTTTTCCAGCCTCAATAATTCTGTGATTCTCTGAACACAGGCTTTGAATGTCCATCCCATCCTCGTAGGATCAGAGTGCTGCTGCGTACTTCCCAATACACTTCCATCTTAGTTAAATGACTTTTACTTCCACTGAGATAGTTGTTATCTTTATGTTAATGCTGCCCAGTCTCCAAAGATCCATGCTTAAGATGATAGAAGTCTATACTTCTCCAGTGATGAACCGACTTACGCAAAGTTGACATTTTGCATCTATCAACTTAAAATGTTGCATTGTCTTTGTCTGGGCCTGAATACCAGCTCAGATGATTTGAAAATGAAACAAGCATCACAGATAACAATTTTCTTTCTAATTACCTTAATTTTTTCAAACACCTGAGAAATAAGGCAAGCTTTTCTATACCAGTGCCAATGCAGGTCTGAGAACCTGATTCAAGCATTAATGCTTCTTTTCTTTTTTCTTTTTTTAATGGTCTCAGCATTGAATACTTGAAAAACTGTGTTATGTGGGTCAAAGCATTTTCTAGTTGCCACCACCAGTGTCACTTCTTTTTAGTTATTCATCAAAATGCTGATTCCAGAAGAGAAATTGTTCTAAAAGTAACCTGCCATCTTCCCTTAATTTCAAAGCTAGCCTGTCTACCACCACAGCTCTTTTTCCATCTATATATCAGTGTTACATACTATAACTGAAAGCATGCTGCATCTCAGTATTTGCTTTATTTGGATGTTACAGACATTTTAAAGTTAGAAAACAACAGGAGTGGAAAGGTTTTATATTTTGATTTGGGAAATATATAGTCAGTTTTCAATTTGAGTATACTTCGAAAGGCACTGCTATGCAAAATGGCTCTTGTTTCATAAGAAGGCTCTCACTGTCCATTTTATAAATCATGAGTGTGCAGGCTTTAAAACATGACTCATTTCTCAAAATAAAATGTAGCAAATAACTTTTCCTATATGTTGGTAAATTCTCTTCAAAGAGGAGAACCTAGGGGTAGGATATTTTCCTTTGTTGCCATGAGGAAAAAAACAGGGCAGATGAGCTAAAGGAGCTCTATTTTCTTAGTTCATTGTCACCAGTATAAGCTTTTGTAGCAAAGGCAGGATCCTTAAGAGTGGCAGATTCCTGTAAAGTGCTGCAATGATAATTTTAGTGAAAATCAGTGAAAATTAATTCATCCAGAATGAGTACTTCAGGGTGGAAACTAAGGTATAGCTTAGGGAAAACTAAAGACAGAAGGGGTAGTTTTGGAAAAGCTGAAAGAAATCTTTCAACAAAAGAACAAAAATTATATAAACAGCAAAAATTATCTGAATTTATAGACAACCAGAG